>NC_056726.1:451766201-451871201 GCF_019279795.1 Protopterus annectens
GACTATAGTAATAAATCTTTGAGGATGTTCCATGCAAGACCTATTGTTTAGGACTTGTATCCTTTTAAGTAAGGTATCTCTAAAGGTATTCCAGTTGCTGCATGGGGTGGCCAGATACATGCCAAAGTGGGCATCATACAAAATGACTGACCTAATGAGAGCTTTGTAAAGGGGGACAACAACATCTGCAGATCTAGTCACAATCAATTTGTTTATAAGCTGTGCAATATAGAAAGGTTTTCTTATGACTCTGGGCACATGATCAAAAGTTAGATCACTGTACACACAAGTTCCCAAATGCAAAACAATTGGGTTAGTTCTCAGAGGACATTGTCATGATTTTGACACCAGTTATTGTTTGGGACAAACCTTACTGCATGATGGTGAAGTCATTTGAGGATTCAATAACTGCTCCTAGCTTGCAGTCATCTTAGCCGGCCAAAGCCCTTTGGCATTTCCTTTTACTTCTGAGATGTATATGCCAAACAGAAAAAGTCTCAGCACCGAACCCTGGCGGACTCCATTGGTGACTGGTGTCTTCCCCTATTTTGATCTCCTGCATCCTGTGAGCAAGTTTGCAATCCAGCTAGTGATGCAAATGTTTGCTCCTATATTATTCATCTTTTGTACTACACCTGAGTATGGGATTGTGTCAAAAGGCTTGGCCAGGTCAAGGTAATGTGATGTGAACTGTTTTACCTTCATCCATTGCTTTGGTAACAAGAGTAAAGCTTAAAATTTGCCCATGATTTTGAGCCTTTCACACTTCTGGGCTGTTTTCAAACACATTTTTAATTTATATTAAATTATATTCCTTGTATAATACAGCACCAGTTGTTAGACTGTGTTTAAAATTTGTATTTTTGAACAGTCTTCTAGTAAGCAATGAAACAAAATGTATGAACCAATGACAGAACTACCCATTTCAGAAAATTTCAAACATAAAAGGACACTTAAACGTCTGTCATTACAATCCACTAATATCAGTAAATATGCAAAATATCTGCAGATGTCAGTCATCTAAATAATTCTACATTAAAGGGGTCTCTAACTAATGAAGAGGTTGCTGCTAAGAAACAACTTTATAATTCATTGTTTCATCTACAAATAAAGTGGCTGTTGCCCTTGAAGAATAAATTGCCTATGTTACATGAAAAAATGATAAGCTAGTAATATTGCAATAGGGAATGGATGGAAAACTGATAACAGGTTCATAGTTACTAGGAAATTCGTCCAAAGGAGGACATTCACAGGACTGCAGCATCCACTCCCTTTAAAGTACAAGACAGTACAGTATCAGTGATCCATCTGCATATTGTGGGAGTAGAAACCACAGCCTTCTGCATCAAAAGTATGGCTACTACCTGTTGTGCTACTAACAATGCAAACAGACTTGGAATAAGCAGCACTAAACTTCTCTTCCCCTAAAGCTCTCAGCAAATTTTTTCATTTATTTAACATTTGTTTACCAGGAATGTTCAACTTGAAACAAAGCCAATTTTCAGCGGAGGCCTAGGGAGAAATGCTCCAGACACGTCTTTGTAATATGGGAGAAAACCAGAGCACTCAGAAGAAACCCTCACAAACACAGGGAGGACATAAAGACTCCACACGGAAGGCACCCCAGCCAAGAATCAAACCAAAATCCTCTTGCTGTGAGGTAACAACACTACCACTGCACCATCCACTTGACACAACTAAATCTCTCAATTTCACAGCAAAAGACATCTGGAAAAAGCCAAAATGTATTGGGGGGGCCAAAACCAGGGACACATTTTAAATATTGCTTGTAAAATCTTAGAACATTGCTAAAATAGTGTTGTGTGTTACCAGAGCTGTTGGACATGCTCCACTTAAAGAAATCCCAATCCCTCTGCTCTACACGCTCTAGGGACCTAAACCTTGTCACCACAATAAATAGAACATGCTGGTAGGATAGATTCCTGTCCCAGAGACTTCCCATACTCTGGAACAGACTACGTATCTATGTCAAACAGAACTCCTCATTAGCACTCTTCAAGAAAAATATTGATGATTGGATGGTAAATAGGAAATTCACCCCAGGGATCACTTCTGTGGCTCTGCTGGACAGGGGCACAGGAAAATAATTTTCTTGGGTGGTGAAAGCCAGGGTACCTTTTTGGCTAGGCTTATATAGGCCCTAGGGCTAATAGCCTAGTACCTACCTATGAACCTGTGTGCTTCCAAAAAAGATAGGAAGACAAACGTAAAGGGCTATCATTATTTAGTGAATTTCATTTTCACTGATTTGCCAGAACACCACAAATTTTAAGAGGAACAGATCAAACTCCCTGGTTCAGAAGTGGTAGTGTTGGTAGAGAATGCAGGCTCCTGTACCCAAGGTACAGGGTTTGAGCCTGAGTAATCCTTAACCACCAGCCATAAGTAACTGGGGCATTACACACACACACATGTGAAGAAACTGTAAGAGCAACTGTAGCTGCATTCCTAAAATATTACTAGGAACTATGTTTCAATTTGAACCAAGTTAACTAGCCAAAACACCCTTTTACCCATGACTAGAGCACAAGAGAAAGGCAAATGTATACAATTAAAAAAGGTAGCTATAACAGCAAATTATGCTTAGTAAGATGGACAAAGCAAGTTAAATAAAGACATAAAAATAAGTTGGATAAAGATAACAAGTGTGAGCACACAAGCAAAATGTAGGTAAAGGCCAACATAAATATTATGCACTAATACAGAACTGATTATGCAACATTCAGTGCAATTACTCACTTGTACTGCAATCTCTTGTTATCTTAATAACTTAGGAAAGCCCTTTACATTTTCAAACTACTACATTGCACAAAATTGAAAAATTGCTAAACAAACAGGCTTGCCCCTTAGCATAAAGGATGTGGATCTGACTATGCCTGAGATGATCTGGTTTCAACAATAAACCTAGATGCTAAAGAAGCTTGACAAACACAGACAACAGGGAATGGCCAAGGTTGATCTGTCCATCTTATCAGAAGAAAGTCCAGTACCACACTGTTACTGATAAGGATTTAGAAGCATAAACCTGGCCAAGGAGTGTGTTCACTCCATAGAAGTTTGACACAACCAGACACTGTACCATACCCGTTAGCCAATAAGTGGAGAGCTGTTCTAAATGGTTTAAAAAAAAATCTCTCATCACATAACTGCTGAAGTTCCCAGCGGTCATCACTTTCTCTTTGTTTTCCACTCCAGAAAAGGAGAAAAACAAATGGATAGAGTAGTGGATATGCTTGATGGAAGGAATATGGGGCAAAAGATTACTAGAAAAAAGTTCACTCCTGAAATGCATGCTTGCAGAGTATGTCAACAGCAGAGCCTTATATGTGATGTTCCCTTAAGCTGTCAGCTATGAAGGCTAGTGCCGAGCATGTTTGACAGGTAGCAAATGAAATCCATAGTTGCCAAGGATGTTAATTCTGGACTAAGCCCAACAAAGCCTCTAGTGCACCATTACAAGTGAAGTCTACAAGAATGTATCTACTTAAAACCAAATCATAACTGCCCTGATGCCAATATGTCACTAATTGTATCCCTTGTAGAACTAACACTTTGTCAGGATTCTTAAGATGTCACTCGTATCGGTACCCTTGTAGATATTGTTTTCATGCACCCTGTAAGCTTGTAAAGGTTTCAATGGACTCTGCACATTCTAAACAATCCGGCACATACAGAGTTGTACCTGAATAATTTATCTTCCAGTACAGTGAAGTTACAAATGTCTATTACTTTAGCTCCATTTTCTAACACTAAAAAAGTTATTTCTGTTTGAGTCCTACTATGCAGCCAAAGTTTTACCACATGAGGGCTAACCTGTTTCTGTGATGCAGACAAGCTCACTCACATCTCCAGAATTAACCAGCATATTCGTATTCCTGTTTAGGCCCAGTAAGGGATAAGACAAAACTAAGCAGTTAAGCTTCATCAAAAGAACTAACATTTACACATTTGAACTACATGACCTTGTCTTTCTAAGAGCACTTGCATACACCAGCTGCAAAAAGCCTCCTGATTTTCAAATGACAATAATTTCACAGTGTTTAGGTGTACACTTTTTAAGTGCTAATTAGCTTACAATTACTACTGCTGTGTTGCAACAGAAGGAGAAAAATGACATCTTCAGAATAACCCTTTTTTCTTTTTTTTTGCTCACCTCCTCCATCTAGGAATCTGTGCAGAGTGCACGATGGAGCCATGCAATATGTATACTCGTGCATGCTCCCACCCATGCCAATCCAATAGGGTAATAATTTTAAATTCCAAGATTCTTATGTGCGAGTCCTGGAATAGAGACACTGAATATTCAAAAATTGGGACTTGCATACAAGAAGTCCAAGATCTTTGTACCTTAAAGAATTCCCATTTCTCTGAGGTATGTCAATCTTGGACTTAGCAAGTATAAGTAGTGGGGATGTAAGGGTGCAAGGATATATGTTATACTGCAAAAAGTAAATTTAAAGAAAAACAGCAAGCGTTGCCATTCACTGTTCACTTTAGAATCAGTGTTTTGTTTTGGTAATTCCAGGACCTGAAATTATGGGTCTCAGAATAACAACACAGAGCCCACTCTGAAAAGCTTCCTGTCAAGCCCTTGCTCCATAAGATTATACCTTGGAATCTAACTTCCAGTCCTGCTAGGAGTCATCTGTGAAATGGATTTTCCCCTGAACACTCTTCTCCAGAAAGGTAAACTGGAATCGGCCACTCACTTCTTCCTCTGCATTCAACCCTCTAGAAGCTGAGGCATCACACACACACACACACACACACACACACTCACACACACACACACACACACACACACACACACACTCACACACACACACACACACAGAGTCATACACAAAGTCACACACACCCTGCATAAAGAAAATGGACTTCTCAGCCTGCATCAAAAAAACGGACCTCTCAGCCTGCATCAAGAAAAGGGACCTCTCAGCCTGCATAAAAGTAAAAACAACGGGCCTCTCAGTCTGCATAAAAGCAAATAATTACGGACCTCTCACCCTGTAACAATGGAACTTCCTTCCAGCACATAAACAGAGCCTTGGGGGAAAAAAATCACTCCTTACTATGACTCTGGCAGCAGACTTGATGTGGAATCCATTTCCGTGCCCTTTGTGTTTGAATTTAACGTTAGCGTGCAATGCATGCATGGGTCCGCCTATACGCTTTACAGCTGTAAAAGTGTGGGGGGGGTGCTCCCTCCCCCTCGCTCTATGGTTCCTGCTCCTATGGATCAATGAAATGTTAAAACTCTGAGTTTCTGTTAGCCTGGAAACCAAAGAATGATGTGATCTAAAACGAGTTAGCAAGCAATGATGTATTATTTTTAAGGCTTTCTCAGAGAGAGAGAGAGAGAGAGAGAGAGAAAGACACAGAGCATTTTGGATTTAGTCTGAAAAACATCACTCACCAGTACTCTGACTTTGCTCTATATGTAAGTTTATTTAGAACTGTGATTGCTCTTAGAGTTAGATAAGAATTTAGTCTAGCTGTTTTCTATATTTATCTCAGACTATTCTACAGTATTATTTTAAGCATTTTCCTGTGATTTCTGAACTCTTGACTAGCACTGTGTTGAATTGAGAAGATTCGTCTTGTGTTTTTATTTATTATTATTAAATATTTTTAAAAGTTTCAACTGTGGCTGTTTTGTGTAGTGATAATTTAAGCTCTAGAGTACATTGCATGCATATAGAGACACTGTACAAAGCCACTCCAAATAAGTCTTGCTGTTTGGCACACTTACTAATTGGTTAATAATATTGCACAGTAATAACTGGACACCCTTTGGTAAGGGTCTTTTTAGTAGCTGATAAGAGTACTGGGTGGCAGTAATTACTACCTTATAGCCTGGCAGAAGGGGGGCATAACTGGAGAACCTGTGCCAGCCTTGCCCAGAAGTGTCTGTGTGTTGTATATAAACCAAATCTCAAAGTGTGTGTGGGTCAGCTACTTGGGCAGGGACACAAAGCACTGGTTGGACAGAGACAGCACTAGAGGTTTTGGCTTGACTACTCTGCTGAGATCTGTATCCTATAGCTGTGCCAGTGGGTAGTTTTACTGGGTTCTGGGGAGAAACCAGCCCCAGACTGACTGTGATCTCTGTGTGCTCTTATGGGAAATTGTACTTTACTGTGTGTGTATTTGTTATCCTTCCCAATGTGGACGCCCCTCACTGCTGTTAGTGGGGAGGATTGAGGCTCCTTGATTACTGGGCCAGTGCACGCACGTTACATATTAATTGGTTGGCAGTGGTGAGATATCCACACCACATATTAATTGGTTGGCAATTGGCTTGTAGTGGTGTAGATAGTAAATTCCTATAGCTTGTGTAAAGTGATCACCGAAGATGTTTTTGTACTCTAAATCAGCCATGCAGTGAATATTTAGAGTTCATATCACGACTGTTTTATTTCTTTTGTTTGCTTAGCTAGTCTGGGAGAGCAGGCAGGCATGTCAGCAGAGGAGTATGGCAAGCTGATAAGGAGCCAGTTGTCTGAGATTGCATCAGAAAGCAGCAATCAGGACGGCAATCAGATTGGCCGTGGAGATGTACAACACTCAGACAATGGACAGCTCAATCTTTCTGCAGAGGACCTAAAAATCCATCTGGAGCTAAAGAGACTTGAGATGGAGGCCAGGCATTTGGAAACAGAAGCAGCAGAGAGACTGAGATGTCTACAGGCGGAGGAGAATGAGAAACTGCTACACCTGGAAGCTGATTAAAAGGAGAGGTAGAGGCAGCACAAAAGGAGATGCTGACTCTTTGCCAGAGCCATGGAGATAATGGGGAAGGGAGTAACCAGACCCCAGCAGCACAAAAGGTCAGTACATTTCTTCCAAAGTTTACAGAGGAAGATAATTTTGATAGTTTCAGTCATATGTTTGAGAGGGTATGTAAACAGTATGATGTCGACCAAAGGCTCTGGGTATGGTTCCTGACCCCCGTACTCCATGGTAAAGCTGTAACTGTACTGTCTAAACTTTCTGATCGCAATTTTTTTTTTGATTATACTGCTGTTAAGAATTGTTTGTTAGAATTTTTTAAGCTAACAACTGAAGCTTATAGGAAAAAGTTTCATAAGCATAGACACAAGGCAGATGAAAGTGTGTGTGAATATGTTGCTGAACTGAGCACTTATTTTCATAGGTGGGTGAGTGGATGTCAGGTCACCACTTTTGAAGGGCTGGCAGACCTTTTGGCGAGGGAACAAGCCCTTAGCACTTTGTCTGTCAGCTAACCAGATCCTCATGTCCTCAGGCAATGTGCTACTTCAGATGAATTGGGGAAGAAGGGAGACGTATACCTAGCAACCAAGGCCTCCCTGCACAAGAAAGGGATGTCCAGTACTGCTCATGGGTCTAAAGGAACCCATGGTGGGCATCCCAGACTGCACAAACAGAATCTGCCAGTAGCAGGGGGAAGCTGCTAATCCAGGTACACGTCCAGGACGTAGGGTTACATTTTTTGAATGCAACCAGTGGGGCCATGTTGCATATAAATGTCCACGGAGGCATGTGGGGAACAAAAGGTGAGAGAGCAAGTGGGAAAGACAAAATGCCAACAGTAGGTTGTCTTGAGACAACAAGGGTACCAAACTACCACAAGAGGTTATATCCTATGATAGTGAATGGTAAAGAGGACATTGCTAAGAGAGAGACAGCCTCTGACAACCATTGTGAAGCCTGCAATGGTTACAGAGGAGCACTACTTGCCTGGGCAATCTATTCCAGTCAGAGCTTTAGGAGGGACCACATTCCAAATACCTTTGGCTAGAGTTCACCTTGACTGGGAGGGTGGAAAAGCAAGCCAGCAAGTAGGTGTGTTTGAGGATATCCTTGCAGAGGTCCTGAAAGGGAATGATTTTGATAAGGCAGTACCATGTGTTTCTGCATTTACATGTAGTCAGACTTGAACACAAGCATGTGGGCCTGGTAGCCTGGGGGAGACCCAGACAGACCACATACTTGCAGCCAGGACTGGTGATGTGATTACTTCAGGGAGGGAGCTACCCTGTAGCAGTGAGACTAAAGGTGAGCCACAGCTGCTTGTGGGTACTGATGGTCCCTTGGGCAGAGTGACTGCAAAGGTAGAGATAAGTAGTAGTACCCAGGCTGACAGTGAGACACTGCTGTCAGAGGATGCTAGACTTCCTGTGGAAGGGGAGCTGGGAAGGGTTACAAAGAGAGAGAGTTGAAACAGGCTGAGCTCTCAGACTCTACACTGCAAGGCCTGATGCAGGTAGCTATTGAGGCACCTGATTCTCAAGGGAAGGGGGAATCTGTATACTGGGACAAAGGGTTACTGTATAGAGTGTGGACCCCTAAGGGAGGGCTAGAAAGTGACACAATACAGCAGTTGGTAGTGCCTAGAGCCTACCATATGGAGCTTCTAGCCATAGCCCATGATATTCCCTTATCAGGTCATATGGGCATAAAACATACGAAGAGACGTATTATGAAGAATTTCTATTGGCCTGGAATTTCCAGAGATGTAACAGGGTACCGCCGGACCTGTGAACAGTGCCAAAAGGTAGGCAAGGCAGGAGACAAGGTGAGAGTTCCTTTGATGCCTTTGCCTGTGATTGAGGAGTCATTTCAGAGGGTAGCTATGTTTATTTTGGGGCATCTGAGTACCCCAAGTTCCAAAGGGAAAATGTATATCCTAGTGGTAGTAGATTATGCTACAAGATACCCTGAGGCAGTGGCTTTGTCCTCCATTGAGGCAGAAAAGGTGGCAAATGCTTTGGTGGAGATTTTCAGTAGGGTAGGTTTCCCAAACAAAATACTGACTGACAATGGTGCCAATTTCATGTCAGACCTGCTGGCTTGTCTGCGGAAGTACTGTAGGGTGAATCACCTGAAGACCACCCCCTACCATCCCCGTATAATGGTCTTGTTGAGAGGTTAAACTCTACCATCAAGTCCATGCTATGGGCATTTGCAGACCAGTTTAAGAGGGAGTAGGAGAAATATTTGCCCCATCTTTTGTTTCCTTACAGAGATGTTCCTCTGGAATCCACAGGGTTTTCACCCTTTGAGTTGCTGTATGGGCATAGGATGAGAGGGCCTCTAGATTTAATTTGAGATGAGTGAGAAGGTGAGCATGAATCTTGCAAGGAGTCTGTTGTGGCATATGTCCTAAACCTCAGGACAAGGCTCAGGGAACTCATGGGCTTGGCCAAGGAGAACCTGGCAGAAGTCCAATGGTAGAAAAAGGTCTGGTATGACAGGAATGCTCGAGCTAGAGAGTATGCTGTAGGGCAGCAGGCAATGGTTCTCATTCCTGTCAGACACAACAAGCTGCAAGCAGCCTGGGAGGGACCCTACAATGTGGTAAGAAAGGTAAGTGATATTAACTACATGGTAGAACTGCTAGGCAGGAGGCAGGGACACAAATTGTACCATGTTAACATGATGAAACCTTACCATGATAGGAAGGTCCTTGTGCTAAGTATTTGCAGTGGATTGCAGGAGGAATCTGAGTGAGATCTGGTGCTTGATCTCCCCAATGATGCTCAGACTGACACCTCAGTGGGAGGGATAGCAATGTCCAAACAGCTATCTCCTAGCCAGGTTCGAGAAATCTGAGCAGTGTTACGGGGGTTTGGGGACATGTTCACTGGGAAACCAGGGTGCACCCACCTGTTGCAGCACCAGGTAGATACAGGACCTCAAAGGCCTATTAGGCATGCCCCTTACAGGGTGCCTGAGAGTCAGACTCTGAGGGAGGAGATACAGGAAACGTTGGAACTAGGGGTAATTCAAGAGTCCAACAGTCTCTGGACCTCCCCAGTGGTGCTGGTGCCAAAGAAGGATGGCAGCACCAGGTTCTTTGTGGACTACAGGAAATTAAACAGTCACACAGAGTCAGATGCTTAACTCATGCCTAGGACAGATGAGGCCCTACAGCAGCTGGGTGGTGCTAAGTATCTTACTACCATTGATCTTACCAAGGGTTACTGGCAGGTGCCCTTGTCTCCCACTGCTAAAGAGAGGTCAGCCTTTGTGACTCCTTTTGGCTTGTACAAGTTCACAAAGATGCCCTTCAGGATGAAAAATGCCCCAGTGACTTTCCAGAGACTGGTAGATCATATCTTAGCAGGAGCAGGAGGGTTTGCCCTGGCTTACCTACATGATATTGCTGTCTACAGCCATTCCTGGCAAGAGCACCTTCAGCATATCAGATAGGTGCTGGGAAGACTACAGAGGGCAGGGTTGACCATTAAGCCCATCAAATCTCAAGTGGGTATGGCAGAGATTTCCTACCTGGGACATAGATTGGGGAGTGATAAGATCAGGCCAGAACCTTCCAAAGTGGAAGCCATTCAGGCATGGCCTGCATCGGTTACCAAAAAGCAGGTAAGGCCATTCTTAGGGACAGCAGGGTACTACAGAAAGCTCGTCCCCAGTTATAGTACCATAGCTGCTCCCCTCATAGACCTGACAAGGAAGAACAGGCCAGATAAGGTAGTGTGGACCACAGCACATGAGCAGGCATTCCTGAAGCTTAAAGAAGTTTTGGGAGGACCCCCTGTGTTAGCCAGTCCAGATTACAGCAAATAACTTGTGCAGGTGGATGCTTCAAACCATGGGGTGGGGGCTATACTTAGCCAGATTTCTTCAGAGGGAGAAGAGCACCTAGTGGTTTATCTCAGTCGTAGGCTTCAACCCAGGGAGGAATGCTATGCAGCTGTAGAAAAGGAATGTCTAGCCATAGTGTGGGCACTGCAGAAACTTTAGCCTTATCTGTATGGAATAAAATTCACTGTAGTTACAGATCACAATCCCCTAACATGGTTACAAGGAGCCAGCCAGCATAATGCCAAGTTACTAAGATGGAGCCTAGGGTTGCAAGCATATGATATGTCAGTGCACGCCAACGCAGATGGGCTTTCAAGACAGGGATTGGGGTAAGGTATACTCAGACAGACCTAACCCTCTCAAGCAACGTTTCTCAAGTCACTTAAAAAACTAGCTTGAGTTCTCCGGGGAGGGAAGATATGTGAAGGCTGCCAGCCTATAGCTAGAATTTTGTAGATAATTATATGTCATTGTAAATATGAATATAACCCACAGGCTTGTCCTCTTAAATGTAAGAAAACTGTGTTAAATGTTGAACTTCAAAAATGTAAACACACTGCACTCTGCTGGAAGAAAGTTGACAAGTCAAGCATTGTATGACTGTTTGATCTCAAAGCTCGGAGACATAATGTCTGGACTGAGGAATTCCTTCTATTGTTTTGAGACCAGAGTTAATTGCAAGATTTTACATATAAATGTCTTTTACTGCTGTAGTTTCCTGGCCAGGTGCAAGATAAGTTAAAATTCCGAGTTTGTGTTAGCCTTGGAACCAGAGAAGAATGATGTAAGCTAAAATGAGTCAGCAATCATGCATTATTTTTAAGACTTTTTCAGAGAGAGAGAGAATCAGAGCATTTTGGATTTTGTCTGAAGAACACCACTCACCAGTACTCTGCCTTTGCTCTATATGTAAGTTTATTTAGAACTGTGATTGCTCTTAGAGTTAGATAGAAATTTAGTCAGATTTAGTCTAGCTGTTTTCTATATGTATGTCAGACTATTCTAAAGTATTATTTTAAGCATTTTCCTGTGATTTCTGAACTCTTAACTAGCACTGTGTTGAAATGAGAAGATTTGTCTTGTGATTTTATTATTTATTATTAAATATTTTTAAACCTTTCAACTGTGGCTGTTTTGTGTAGAGATAACTTAAGCTCTAGAGTACATTGCATATATATATATATATATATATATATATATATATATATATAGTAATACTGTACAAAGCCACTCCAAATAAGCCTTGCTGTTCAGCACACTTACTAATTGGATAATAATATTGCACAGTAATAACTGGACACCCTTTGGTAAGGGCCTTTTTAGTAGCTGATAAGAGTACTTGGTGGCAGTGATTCTACCTTATAGTCTGGCAGGAGAGGGCATAGCTGGAGAACCTGTGTCAGCCTTCCCCAGGAGTGTCTGTGTGTTTGTATATAAACCAAATCTCAAAGTGTGTGTGGGTCAGCTGGTTGGGCAGGGACACGAAGCACTGGTTGGACAGAGAGGGCACTGGAGATTTTGGCTTCACTACTTGGCTAAGATTGTGCCAGTGGGGAGTCTTATTGGGGATCTGGAGAGAAAGGGAGAAAGGGAGAAATCAGCCACAGACTTACTGTGACCTCTGTGTGCTCTTAAGGGAAATTGTACTTTACTGTGTGTATTTGTTATCCTTCCCAGTGTGGATGCTCCTCAATGGTGTTAGTGGTGTGGACTGAGGCTCCTTGATTACTGGGCCAGTGCACAGGTGTCACAGCTTCTGCCATCTTATTTCAGTCAATTTTGATGGAAACAGAATGGCTTCACTGAGACCCTAACAACTGACAGCCAAAAACCTAGGAGAAATGATTCTTCTTACTTTGACATCAGAAAGAGTCTCTGAAATATCAGACAGCAGCAATAAACTGAATTATCACAACTATTATCAAATATATGCTGTGTTTTAAACAGTTAAAAGAAATGTCTAATAATAAAACTTTAAAGATGAGAGCACAGGAACTTTTAAGATGAGGTACAAAAACACAACAATGCACAGGAAAGGAGTAAAGAGAAAAAAATCATAGTCAAAAACTAGAGAAGAGTGAAATGCATTTACCTGAAAGTTAATTGAAAGACAAAAAAGGAGCAATCAAGAAAATGCATAATACATGGCAATGGAACTTTTTCACTAAGCAATTTAAAGTAGTCTGAAGCCCCATTTCCTTCTGTAAGCATTTATGTGTCACAAATGAGGTTTGTAGAGGATGCTTACTGGTAGAGCATTTTAGCTAAAAAGGAAGGGGCCAGAAACTTAGAAAAGTGGCAGATGCTGAGCAGATTAAAGATCAGTTAATTTAGTCTAGACTGTTTTAAACACCTTTATTAAATTATCACTTAAGGCATAGTCAAATTTACATTAACAGAAAAGAAAACAAACCATATTAATATTTTCCCACTTTCTTTGTATTTATCTTACATCTTCTTTTTTCAGCTGCTCCCGTCAGGGGTCACCACAGCAGATCAACTGTTTCCATTTCTTCCTGTACTCTGCATCTTGCTCTGTCACACCAACCACCTGCATGTCCTCTCTCACCACATCCATAAACCTTATCTTAGGCCTTCCTCTGTTCCTGTTACCTAGCAGCTTCATCCTTAGCATCTTATTCCCAATATACCCAGCATCCCTCCTCAGCACATGTCCAAACCAACGTAATCTTGCCTCTCTGGCTTTGTCTCCAAACCTTCCAACCTGGGCCGACCCTCTAATATACTTATTGCTAATCCTGTCCATCCTCATCACACCCAGTGCAAATCTTAACATCTTCAACTCTGCCACGTCAAGCTCTGACTCCTGCCTTTTTGTCAATGCCACTGTCTCCAACCCGTATAACATAGCTGGTCTCACTACCCTCTTGCAGACCTTCCCTTTCACTCTTACTGGTACTCGTCTGTCACAAATCACTCCTGACACTCTTCTCCACCCACTCCATCCTGCCTGTACTCTCTTCTTCACCTCTCTTCCACACTCACCATTACTCTGAACTGTTGATCCCAAGTACGTAAACTCATTCACCTTCGCCACCTCTACTCCCTGCATCCTCACCATTCCTCTGTCCTCCCTCTCATTCATGGTGCTGCGGTAGCATTGTCGCCTCACAATAAGACATTGTCCTGTTCGATTCTCAGCTAGAGCGTCTTCTGTGTGGAGACATGCGTGAATGGGCGTACCTTTGTTGAAGATTGTGAGTCAGAGCTGGCAACTCGGCACGTAAAAATCTACTGCCAATCATTAGCGGACCGGAGTTCCGCTGTGGCGACCCCTAACCAGGAAAAGCCGAAAGACACAACAACAACGACGAACTACTGTTGCAGCTTTAGTTACTGTTCTACTTTACTTCTCAAACAGCATGGATGATATGAGAGCTACAATACAAAAAATATCTCTAACAATGTTATCTGCTATAGTCTCTTTATATTATTTTTGCATCCTGTTTTTTTCCATGGTACTCTATGTTGGACTTTGTATGAGAACATCTGTTTGCTGGTGTTTACAGAAAAATATGTTTTCATCCTGTACTGGTATTGTATTTTCTTGTACAAATGCTGACTTGATAAAAGCACCATTCAAATTTCCTTGCTTAATAATGTCATGATAGAAACATGCACAGATTGTTTTCCTGTTGTAATTATCTTACATAAATTGTTGAATTCCTGCCTTCCCTTAAACCTCAGTCCTACTCCCGATCCTTATTCTGCATGCATTTTCCTAACAATTTCCATTTATTTCTATGAAATGTGTTCCTTCCCTGTTCTACACATCCATCTTCCAGTTGATTTATCTCTTTTTATGATATATTCAATACTTCAAGTACAGTAGATAAGGACTTTGATTTCCACTTTCTAGTAATCAATTTTTGGCCGTCAACAGAATTAAACTTGATAAGATCTTACTATGTCAAGGTAATTTAGATCCTGTGTCCCAGCTCAAAAGAATCATTTCCTTAGTTACAGCCATTTGTTCACCCAATATAGGTTCATAGGTTCAAAGGAGGTTACTTGGCCTGGACTTCTGAGAAATAGATGCCAAACAGTAGGGGTCCCGGCAGAGTCCCCTGTGGTAGTCCACTGGTGACGGGTCTACTGGTGGAAGTGGCATCCCTAACTTTGACAGTGTCTGTTCTGTAGATCGGCCAATTGGTTACCCCACCTAGTAAAGTAAGGGTTAAACCCTATCTGTGAGAGTTTCTCAATGATACCAGAGTGGGGAATTGTGTCAAAATTCTTGACTTGGTCGAGTTAGGCTGTGTGCACTGTCTTACCTTCGTCCATGGCTTTGGTGACATTCTCAAAGAAGTCTATTAAGTTTAATAAGCATGATCTACCCTTAAAGCCAAACTGGATTGGGTGCAGTGTTTGGAGGTTGCCTATGCCCTTGTTGATAAGGTCCATGATAGTTCTTTCCATGGCCTTGCAGATTAGGCTACACCTCTCAACCTGGAAACATCACAAACCTGGACAAAGGCCCGTGAAAACAAGGTACAACTGGTCAAAAATCTCTATGGTGATTAACATAAAATTTTCATACATAATTATGTAACCCCACTCACTTTGGTGGAGTTGTGGGATACCAACATTCAAATGCAAATTGAACAGACAAAATATTAAACACAAACTATAACTTGACATTTGCTCTTTTGTGGCTCTGACTTTATATGTATGACCTTTTTTTTTTTTAATTCAGTTTTGAGTGGTTCAGTCTTATGCATGGGACCCAGTCTATGTTGTTTCCCCTACACATAGTTCAACAAATTCCCTCCATATTGAAAACACCTATCAGCAGCACTGTGCGTCAACCCCCACAACTATGAAAACAATACAGGAACTTCTACAAAAATACATATTCTCCCTACCTTACAGTAAATACAAAAAAGTGTAACCAGGCACACAAAAAGGTTAAAATACTCTCAAATCCACATTAATTTGTTACAACAGATCTCAATTTTACAATATCATGGTATCGTGTTAGAAACCTTTCCTTTCTATTCAGTGTAAATATAATAATTTTCAAGATAAGACAGTTCAAAGAATGTGCTTAAGTAGCACAGCACAAACCAAGGAAAGGAGCAATTCATACGATGCAGCACAATTCCTGAAAAAGTTGTTATGGCGAAAGGTAAATTTGGACAGCACTAATGCACCAATCTATCTCCAAAAGCTACTTCATGAAAAGGTACTAGTATGACGTTACATAAATCTCAAAGAAAATGTTGGCAGTGTGAAGATGAACAGGAAAAGGAACCCTGATGATGCAGTTCCCAGACAAAGCTCATAATGCAATGTTATGAAAGAACACATTCCTGATACTGTCCGATTTCCCAGAAACTGACAATTACTATTATTGTGCAGCATTATTCCTAAGCAATGCCTGAAAATAAGAATACAGGTTCTTATAATAACACAAAATTATTAACAGAAAATCCCACAGTATGAACGGAACACAAGAAAGGATTACAGTAATTAAGTTGTCTTTGCTTATCATTTCAGTCTAATGCCTTCAATAAGTTTATCTGATCCCACTGCCTTAATATCCCTTAATATCCAAAGCAAGTAGAATTACTTTCTCCTTAGCTCATCCAACACCAAATTCCACTCTCTGGTTCATTTCTAATGCAGCTGTAATGCACACAAACCATAAGCTTCGCACAACGTTCCCTTACTGCTGCCATTGTGAAAGAAATCTCCAGGAAGCAGAGTGATGCCAGCATCTACTAAACATCTTACCACTTTCTGTCACCCCACATCCAGGAAGTCACAGGCAAGTGGCAAAAGCAGATACCTGTTACTCCATAACACAACACCATGTACTACAGATTTACGTGTATTACTTCCTCTTAAATCATTTTTCAGTTGTGCCCTTGCCTTGCTTCATTTAAAAAAAATTTAAATTGCTAATTTTGTAGAGTTTTAATTGCATTTACTGTCTAGGACTACACACTCAAGTGTGTTGGCCTTTTCTGTGTTTATTTACTGTATTATTGCATTGTTTAGCCTGTTTCAACAAAAAAAAAAAAAAATACTATCTTGTTTGCTCATTTCCCACCTTTTCTAGCCAGCACATATCCCAAGCTTTGCTTGTCTCAGGACTTTATTTTCTGTGCTCACAGCTATCCAGACCTTGCATTGGTAGACTGAAGTCCTACTGCCTACCAGTGGGGACTGGTGAGCATTGTACTGCCTATCTAACGCTAGAGGAGTGGTTTCCAGCTCTGGAATTCTAATTTTATTAGCTTTTTGGGCTGATTTCTATCCCTTTCAACTTTCTGGCTTAAAAACGCATGTGTTTGCACATTTTTCACATCGTGCAGCACTGCGAGGCTACAGTTAAACTATTCCAGGTGCCAGAAAGTCTGCTCTTCAAATTTCCCTTAAAACTAGCTGGTTTCTCAGTAGTAGCACTAAGATTTGAACCCCTGTGACTAGCACTTGCTCTAGAACCTGCTGGAAAGCACTAGGAAGCCTGAAACAGATACAAGCACTCAGCTCTCCTGGTAAATAAGGAGAAATTAATCATAGGCACTAAACAGCCTATAATTGCAAAGTACCTTGCAAAGGTAAGGGAAAACAGCTCTTAAACTTTACATAAAAGCACCTAAACAGGCATGTCCAAGGGTCAGCTTCCGGTGATTTCTCCTGTCCACCTGGTGAATCTGGGCATACTGGGGCAATGTGGCAACTGCCTCATGTACACAGACAATCCTCTCCTCCTACCACCCAACACTACAACCTGCGAGAGATGCACTTACATAGCCAAACTGGAAGCAAAGCTCTCTGGCCAAGATTGTGCTAGACAGTTAAGAGGAGAAGGTTAACACCTGCATCACATCTCAAGCAACTCATAGCCCTTCAAAACCCACACCATCAACACCCACACATAGCAACACTAAACCCACACATGCGGAGGCCCTTAACATTAACCTGCCCAAGCAACAAGGACCTCCGAAGCCGAAACGCAAACAAACACCAGTCACAACCACAGTGACACATAGCTCAACACCAGTATGTCACCCAACAACAGCCCCTAAGGCAAGACAATGTACCCAACACTTTAAGTCATAGGTGACTCTATAGTCAGGCACACTGATGTCCCACTCACCAAACTGAACAAGGAGAAAATTACAGTCAGCTGCCTGTCAGGTGCCAGGATCTGCCACATAACGCATGCACTCAAGTCACTCCACAACAAGTACAAATATGACTCTGTCATTGTCCATGCTGGAGTGAATGACTTGAGACGTACCTCCCTGGACTACATGAAAAGAGATATGGAAGAGCTCTTGGATCATGTGACCCAGGCAGGTATGACCCTAGCCCTGAGTAGCACCCTGCCTTCGCCCAGAATGATACCACAGTATAAGGACAAAATGATTGACTTCAACAATTGGCTAAGCTTCTGGTGTCATTCAAAGGGGATCCAGTATTTGTCTGCCTGGGAAGACATGATCGACAAACCATGATGCTTTGTCAGAGATGGTCTGCACCTGTCACCCCTGGGATTCAGGTTACTGGCTAAAGCTCTTGCTACCCCTATAGTGCCTTTTTTAGGCAAGGTTCAAAGGATAAAACCACCACCTTAACAGACAGAAGCAGGCAAAATCTGAAGGTAATGCTACTCAATGCTAGAAGTCTAAACCTCAAAATGCACTCTCTCGAGGCACTCCTAAAAATGGAGAACATCGATATCTGTGCAGTAACTGAGACCTGGTTCAAGGCTCCAGAGAGCACCCCTGCAATACCAGGCTACAATTCTTACCACACTTTTCGGCCACAAAACCAGGACCGAAACACTAAAGGTGGAGGAGTGTCCATATTCACCAAGGATATTCACACCTCCAGGCTAGTTGCCCAACACAATGCATCTGAAATTCTCCAGGTGCAACTAACACTAGGTAAGACTGCAATCCAAACTGCAGCTCGCTACAGATCCCCAACCATGCCCCAAGATTTTCACTACACCCTTCTAAACATACTGGAAAATATTAAGATACAACCAAACACCCTAATACTGGGTGATTTCAACTACCCTGCCATTAATTGGGAAAACTACTCTGGTAGCAACTCCTTTTCCCAACGGTTCTTGGAATTCATAAATTCCAACGCCCTGGATCAACTAATCCATTGCCCACCAGGGGCTCCAATATCCTAGACCTGGTCATTACCAACATGGGAGATAGATGCTCCACATCAGTGGTCACCCCCTCATTGGTCAGGTCTGACCATAAGCAAATCACCTTTGACATCCACATCCCATCCCCACCCCCCAGCAAGGTTTAGGAAACCTCCTTAAAAAACTTCTCCAAAGCCAACTTCAAGCTTCTGAAGTCAGAAGTGACAAACTTCACAACACCCACGCAGATGGGCTCTGGAAGTTCGACTGCAGAATCCTACACTAAGGTACTGTATGAACACATCTACTCGTGTATGGATTGTGCCATCCCAAATAGAACCAAGATGCTCTTCTCCAAAAAAAGGAAGCCAATCTGGTGGTCCCCTGCTATAAACAAACTATACAACAGAAGGAAGAAACTGTTGCAAAAAAGAGGAAAATCCCAGGATGCAAAAATCTCCCTCACCAGCTTCCATAAGAAGCTGAGATCCCTCATAAAATCCTCAAAAGCTAGCTATGAAAATAAAATTGCCAAAGATTCCAAAGACAACCACAAGGCATTCTATAGTTATGTCAAGAATCTAAATGGCAATGCTCAGATCTGCTCTGAGTTACAACAGAATGGCATTAAATATACTGATCCCAAGGATGTTGCCAATATCCTGGCAGATCAATTTAGTGCCAACTTCACCCCACTCTCATCCCCTAAAGGGCTCATCTCAATACCAAAAGATTGCCAAATTCCGATAATCACGGCCACACAGGTAGAAACCACACTCTCCAAAGCTAAGAATACAGCATCCATGGGACCAGATGACATCCCAGGCTGTGTACTACATGAACTACAAAATGAACTGGCACCTCACCTAAGTGTCATGTTTAATCATAGCCTCACCTCAGGCTTCGTGCCCACTGAGTGGCGCACAGCTACAGTTATCCCGCTCCACAAGGGAGGATCCACCTTGGATCCCGGGAACTACCGTCCCATCAGTCTGACAAGCCTGATCTGCAAGGGCATGGAACGCATCATCATGGAACTTATAAACAAAGACAATGGCAACCTTCAAACACTGGACCCCACCCAGTTTGGGTTTGTGAAGGGCCGATCTTGTCTCCTGAATCTGATTGACTTCTTCGAATCAGTCAACAGAGCGGTGGACGAGGGTAAGGCAGTCCACACAGCCTATCTGGACCTCGCCAAGGCCTTTGACACCATCCCCCACTCTGGAATCATAGATAAACTTACTAAGCTGGGCATAAAACCCTACGTCACTCGATGGGTTACTAACTGGCTTACTGACAGAACCCAGGCAGTAAAAGTAGCCGACTCCAAATCCAGCTCCAGACAAGTGACAAGTGGAGTACCTCAGGGTTCAGTCCTGGGACCACTCTTGTTTGGCATCTACTTCTCTGAAGTACAGGCCAACACTAAGGCACTCTGGCTAACAAAGTTTGCAGATGACTGCAAACTGGGAGCCATTATTGAATCCCCAAATGATGTGGATATTCTACAAAAGGGCCTTACAGAAACAGATGCCTGGTGCCACAGCCATGGACTCTAGCTTAATGCCAAGAAATGTACAGTTATCCCCTTTGGAAAAAAAACATGTACCCATGAATTACCACATAGGTGGCAGGACACTAAACATCGAAAGTGTGATGAGAGACTTAGGGACACAGGTGGACAATGGTCTCACTTTCGATAACCACATTGCCACAACAGTCAGGAAATCCTTCTATGTGGCACATCTCATCACTAAGGGCTTTTCATCCAGAAAAAAGGAGGTTATTGTCCCACTGTACTCATCCCTCATTAGACCCATTATAGAGTATAATGCCCCATTTGGTATGTACCTCACAAGACATCTGCAACAGCTGGAAAGGCCACAGAAATACCTCACTAAAAGAATCACAGGCCTAAAGCAGATGCCATATACTGACCATCTAAAAAAAATCCAGCTATACTCTGTGGCATATCGTCTACTCACAGGCAGTCTCTGCTTAACATACAAGGCAATGTCAAACCCTGAGCTGTTGGACATGCTCCACTTAAAAAAAATCCCAATCCCTCAGAGCCACACGCTCCAGGGATCTAAACCTTGTCATCACAATGAACAAAACATGCTGGAGGGATAGGTTCCTGACCCAGAGACCCACCATACTCTGGAATAGACTGCCCATACATATCAAGCAGAGCACCTCATTGGCCCTCTTCAAAAGAAACCTTGATGATTGGATGGGAGATAGGAAATTCACTTCGGGGATCATGTCAGTCGCCCTGCTAGACAGGGGCCTGGAGAAGTAAATATTGTGGGAAGAAATATCAAAGGAATTGTTATGGCTAAGCTTGCATAGGCCCTAGGGCCGATAGCCTAGTACCGACCTATGAACCTATTTTGGAGCCCTTTTGGCTATCTTGTTCCTCGAAATCGCTTTATTAAGATACACTCTCTAGCATTTTTAGTGTTTTCATAAAAATATACAGTTAATCGGGTCTACTTCAAAATACTGAAATCTCACAACGTTGAAATTCATAACATTGAGACCATAACATTGAAAACTCAAAACACTGAAAACCCAAAACAATGAAACTTAACAGAACATTAAAACTTAGCTTCATAACATTGAAAACTACATTGCACATGTAAATAAGATCCCCTCCACCTATAACAAACACCTAATTAACAAAAACTGTATAGTGAGATTAGGAAATTAACTTGTTTCCACTGCAGTGCGATCTTGGAGTTGGTATATTTAATTTATGGGGGGTTTGGGAGGCAGAGCCCCCCCACATGGAGGGTGCAGGGGGGTTTAGCTCCATGCAAAAACATAGTAGAAAGTGTGTTTGTTAGTTAGGTGTTGTTATAGGTGAAGGGGGTGTTATTTACATGTGCGTTGTAGTTTTCAATGTTATAAAGCACACTTTCAATGTTCTGAGTTTTCATTGTTTTGGGTTTTCAGTGTTTTGAGATTGCAATGTTTTGGTCTCAATGGTTTGAATTTCAATGTTTTGAAGTAGACCCAGTTAATCAAATGCACGTTATTAATATTCTCGCAACTCTAGTAGTATATGTATTTTAAGACACTGTTTCCTCACTTTGGGCAGCCAAACTGGTGAAATCCTAAAATGTCAGCATCAGCCTGAGGAGCAAACATCCAAGGTGTGCATCCTCTGAATGATGTGCTGTATCACAGGTGTGAAAATATGTCACCTATAAAGGGAGTGGACTTGCATGCTGTGATGTTAGTTACGATGATATCCACAAAGAACAGGTAATTAAGGCAGCCAGATGGACCCAACAGCAATTCAATGGAAAAGTGAAACAAAAAAGCAAAGGTCGAACCGTCCAAGAGAGTAAAACGGTTTTAATAAATCAATATTTACACTGATATACCTTAATATAGCTGAATTTTGTTAACCAGGCATACCTCAACCTCTTAGCACAAAAAATCTGGATGTTTATCATGTTAGCATGCTTTGTCTGTATTAAAGTAAACACACGTGAATATATAGTGTCAAACTGCTTATAAGCAAACCTAGTTTTTTAATACTCGCAAAATCTGCACCTTTTATAATCTATTATTATACCTAGGACTGTGTACAATGGATGTATATCAACTGGGTACACAACCCCCAGTATAATGCTGAAGAATCTGCTAAGTGCCTAAGCCCTATACAGCTGAGCTGTTTTGATCCTTTGTAAAGGGACGAATGACTAAGCAAAATCCTGCAGGTAGTTACAGTTTCTATTAGGCATAGCCACATACGCAATAATAAGCATTAAGGCATACATACAACAGATGCTTTTTTTTTTTTAATTTTATTTTTTTATTATTCTTTTACTTATCTGGAGCCATAGGTCGAGCTGCCATAGAAAATACATTTTCTCATCCTGGGGGAGGAGTGTAGACACTTGTGGGCCATGGACAGGACTCTGCTGCACTGCAGTCAGAATCAGAAGTTGGAACTTGGCAGTTGGCAGAAGTAGAAGAACTTAAGTTTAACTTAAGTTATAAACAGCTCCGCAGCACTGCTCGCTGCTGTGCTGACCTGCTGCTATTCCAAACTTCCAGGTGGTAAATGTAAACAGAGTCCAAGTCTCCAACAGGCTAGCAGTTTGCCTCACAAAATGATGTCATTACTTATGCCCCTGCACGTTGATGATGTTGCGGGATATCCTGGTGATGCATAATGATGTCAACCACAGCTTCAGCTTGGAAATATAAACTGGGAATTGAAGGGGCCACTTGGGAATTCATGGCATCCCATTATTTTGCCCTCAAAAATGGTAAATAACAAGGAATTCAGTTCAGTTGAGAGGTATGGATGAAGCTAGTTAGACTTATGGGTCCATAGTTCCCAGGGTCAGTTGATGGCCCCCCCTTTGTGCAGGGGGATTACTATTGCTGTTCTTCATTCTGCAGGAACATAGCCAGTTCTTAAGCTATGATTAAAAAGAATGCAAGTGGGTCTCCTAGATCTTTTTTTAGACTGTTTGGTAAACATGGGATTTTAAGCTGGTCCCATTGAGGCCATGTTTTTGGCCTTGGCGAGTGCAGAGATGACCTCTTTTATAGAGCTATTAGGCAGAGGGCTAGTGTCAGGTATGCTTTGGGATATGGTAGGTGGGGAGAAGGGGGTGAAGTTTGCACCAAATCTGTCAGATAGCAGGTTGGCAATATCTTCCTGTGTAGTAGGAATGATCCCATCTACAACCAGTTCCACACATAGCTGGGCGTTCTCTTTTAGAGTTTGGACATGGTTAAAGAATGCCTTATGATTATCCTTGGTTAGGGTCGCAATAGTTTCACAATTTGCTTTAGAAAACTTAACACGATTTCTGATTTTCTTGTTTAGGCTTAGGAGAAACTCTTCCTCTGCAGAGTGATATCCCCCTTGGTTTTGGACAATAGTTTCTTCCTCCTGTTATATAATCTGTTTATACTTGAAGGCCACCATATTTCTGACAAGAGTACCCTGTAGGAAATTTTTAAACTCTGCCATCTCATTACACTCCCAAAACACATGTTCCTAATTACCTCTTTCTTCTGCATCAAACCTCCAACAAGTGCAATATACCAGAAAAAGAATTCTTGAAGTCTGCAAACACTTCTAAGCAAAGGTCCTAAACATTCAGGACTTTGCTGTATACTTGAGCCATACACATGTTCTCCCATTGTTCTCTCATAAATTGCTTTTTCAGTCTCTCTTCCCAATCTTAAAGTTATCATACAAAATTGCACATGCCCTACCAATTATCCCTTTTTTTAACAGCAGCCTCTCTTCTAGATTCAAATAAAAGCTCCATCAGATCACGTCTTCCACTTAAAATTCCTCTATCCATTTCTCTTTGCCTATACTCTGATAATCCCTGACATGGAAGACCATCTCTAGCATGCAGTCCAAACATCATCTTGGCCTCATCCCTCCCTGTTACCTTCCCATGTCTAGTTATTTGTTCCCAATACCATGGTTCCTTTGCCAGTTTTCTTTAATAAATTCCAACCACCTCTTGTCTGTTTTCTGTACCCCTACTTGCAGTTACCCTTATTGACAAAAATCTCCTTTTTCATTCAAACATATTGCCTTAGTGATTAGAATATGTTCGGCTGCTTTATAAATATAACAATTTTGTGCAATTATGTTTTAAGGATCTGCATCCAAAATCCTATTCTCTCTGTTTCTTGAACTTCCATCCAGCTTCATCACCATCCCTATCCATTTTGAATTATAACTTGCTGCTTGTGTTATTTATATGAGATTTAACTGTGTAGCACTAAAATATCCCTTCAGATCAGGCAATCTTAAACTACCTTGCTATACTGAAAGGATCAGTTTACCCCACTTAATTTATGCCCTCTTCTACTCCCAGATAAATTTCTTCATCTATTTATTATATATTGTCCACAATGTCTCCTCTGGTCGATAAAAATGAGCCTGACCCTTAAAAAATTAAAGGGACTAAAATTTTAACTGTTATATATTACTCTCAATATCCATAAAACAACACCCTCCATTTCCTCAGTTTTTGTATTGCCTTTTGTTTAATCTCTTTCTATATATCCTTAGCTGCCATAACAGAAACCTTAATCTATACTCCTAAATACTTTATTTTATAGTGTCCCCATAAATATGGGTATTGCTGAAACAATTTGTGTGTGTGTACATAACTTATGGCTATAACCTTTTTTGGATATAAAATGAATGAAGATAAAAAAAAAACATGAAACTGTCTCAAAATGTTCCACAACACTGACATGTCCTTTTCTGGCTTTATCAGGTACAAAATACCGTATGCAAATAAAGATCTTTTCTCAATTACCATACCAATTATATCCTTGCATTTCTGAGTCCCTAATTTTCTTTTCAAATGGCTCTAAATATAAAACAAATAAAGGGGAAAGAGGACACCTTGCCCTACTTCCTATGTTCAAATGGAACTTATCATACAGGAACCCCTCCCACTTTAATTACTGCCGCTGGTCCTTCATATATAGTCCTAATTAACCTAATTATTGTATCAGGGAATTCAAATATTCCCACTGCCCTACTCCTAGAATCCCAGCTTAGTCCATTAAATGATTTCTCTGTATCAAGACCCATCAACAACAGTGGTCTCTTCTTACCCTCTGCTTCCCTCTGAATCATCACTGTTCTATTACTGTTGCCAAATGTTTGCCTTCCTCTCCACAAAAACACATGGATCAATACCCATCAATGTTGGCAACACCTTTGCCATTCTTTAAACTAGTACAGACATAAGCACTTTATAATCATGGTTTAAAATTGAAATGGGTCTATATGAAGCTGGGTCTGAAGGGTCCTTACCTTCTTTAGGTTATACAGCCATCACAGCTTTTTTCCAAGATGTTGGTGCTTCCCTTCTTTTAAAATGCTGTTACACAAAATATTCCAGATCATTACTTTCTTCCCTCTTAACTTCCAAACTTCCACAAGGATACCATCTGTTCCTGGAGATTTTCACGAAGATTGATATTACATCACTGTTTTTCTCATCTCCTTCTACCTTGAATGTTAATTGATGAGCCTCATCTACCTCTAACCTTGGCATAATTAAGTCTTTCATAAATATTTCCATTAGTACTTTTTCTTTATTTCCATATTGCTCTGCTTTACAAATCTTTTAATGAAATTTCTAGAAATATTTATAATACCTCTACAGAATTTCTGGTTATTTTTCTTGTTACAGGCTCCTCAAATTTGTCAGCAATTCTTTCTACTTTCTGTTGCCCAAGTCATTGCGCTAAAAGGTTTGTGTTTTGGAGTTATCAAAAATATTTGCACAGCAATCTTTCCAAACTTCCTTCCAGATACTTCCTTAAATTCTCTTTAGCATTTGGCATTTGCCCCCTTATTGTTCTGTGAGATGCTCCTTATTCAGCAGTACTCTAACCTTTGTCAGCTTCTTTAAGTAATTCCTAATAATTCTTAACCATGTCTCTTTCTCTTTTATTTATACCATATTTTTAAACCCCACTTTCATTTTATCCCACTCCCAAGTTATAACTTCTGAAGATATTTTTATCTTCCTGAATAACTCTAAGTCCCACTACTAATTTCTTAAATTCCTCTCTCTTAACAGCCAGGTAGGAAAATACCAATGTCTTGATTTTACTTCAGTACCCCACATTTTTCTTAGTTTTTATTGATAAATGAAAAGGCGCAGTTACTGGATATGCATTATAGCTTTCAATTAAATACACATGATCCTGTGAAGTATACTTAATATGTAGTCTAGCCCAGTTATTGTACCTAGGGGAATAATATATAAATTCTGTTTTAGTTACTATTAACATCTTCCATGCCAGACATTTTCATAAATTTCTTCAGAAATCTACCCTGTTTTATTATATTTTCCCTTCTAGGTTCCCCGATGCATCCTTACTATTGCAAACAATGTTTTAATATTGCCTGCTGAAAGCTAATTATTTCGCCCAAAATTTTCTTAAGTTCTACAATAGCAGTTCTGGTGGAATATAAATACATGCTAGCATAATCTTCCTCCCTTGCCAAAAGCCCCTTTCTACCATGAATCTACCACTATTGTCTTCTTTCCCCTTTTCTATCAGTATTGGAGCCCCTCTAGCAATTAGTATAATTTCTCCCCTTTTTCCTTTGTCGCAGATATTCTGCTAAACATCTATCCTGAAATCCTTTCTTTGTCAAAATGTTACATGCTCATTTCTTTACAATGTGTCTCCTGCAGCACTGTTCTTTGCACTCTGCATTTCTTAATATAATTGAATACTCTTTCCTTTTTATGTATGCGTGTAAAGCCATTTATGGTCCAAAATAATACAGACAGCTTAGCCATTATGACAAAAAGTTATTCTTCCCACCAAGTATAAAAGACAGTTTTGTTTAATGCACATTTCCAACTTGTGTGTTACATGCACACACTAATGTTTGGCAGGTTGATCTTTTTACACTGGTGTTTCTTCTCATCTCCATTTGAACTTATGTCACATTTTTCAAGACTTTTTTTTTTTTTATTTTAGACCCTCAAAAAAAAAAAAAAAAAAAAAACTAAAGCATTTTCATAACACTCCCATCCCCTATTAAGTTAAAATAGACACATAAAACCATGTACATCTTCAAAAAATGAAGTTTAACCCCCTCCCCCAGATAGGGACAATTGCCCCAAATCAAAAGCTGCACACACAACCATTAACAACCTAAAATTCAGGTTACACATACTAAAGTGCATGTTACAACCTATATTTCCACTTACACTGATAGCAGTCTGTTCTTTTATTTCTTTTCCGCTACCAGATGTGAAAAAACTTGCATGCTTTCAGAAAACATGATCTTTTCAGCCATTAAAAACTGCACGGACTATCATTAAATAAAACTAAACTATACATTGTTCTATTACATGCTTTAAAGTATTAAAGCTGTTAGGGAGGCTATCTGTTACTTCCCATTAATTTCAAACTTTATTTTTCACTGAACTGCTTGCCGTTGTATTTTTAAATGTTGCATTTCCCTCAGCAAAGAATGCTTAGAACACTCAAGATTAATTGCTTGAGCCTGTAGACAGTTCATCTCCATGTAAAAGTAGTCAGCAATGAATATTTGTAAATGTTACAAAGAACAGAATGTACAACTGCCTTCAGCTGCAGACTTCTTGAATCCCACTAAACATTTGCTAATGAAAAAAAAAAAAACAAGCTAATACCTTTGCATATGTAAGAAATTTAGCATTTTTCATGGCTTTCATCATTTTGTCTTATTTTTCAAGCCTATTTGCTTAGAAAAAAAAAAACACTTGTTAATAGCTTATGCCAAGGACATTAATCTAGACATTCACTCTTGTAAAAATAAAATAAACTATCTTAATTCTACATATAATATAATCAGTGCACTTTTACATCCCAACATCACAGCATATTAATAAGCACATTTGTCCAGCCTTTATTCCCTTGTTATACTGTAAATCCTATACTTATTACAAGTAAAAAAGTACATGTTGGCTTTAATATCTTTAACACATGCAACAGTCACTGAAAAGGCTCCCCACATTAAAGTACCCTGGCTACACACTACACAAAACTGCCTTACTATATACAATATGTAGTTTATATCATACTTTGTTTTATACAAATACTAAAAAGAACAAATGTCATTTTACTTAGTTACTTGTTTCCTTCTTGGTATCCTTCTAAATATTAATGACACAAAGTAGGGTATTTACAGTCCACTCACAAGTTTAAAAAGTCAACAAAAGTTCAGTCTTTCTTAGTGTTGTTGGTCTTCCTCCTGTTCATTTCCATCTCCCAACTCCAGACGCTGGTTCAAGTTAAAGATACTTCTGATTCTTCTAGTCATCTCCTGTGCTTTTTTTTCTGTTTTTGAAGCATTTTCTTAAAGATCATTGGACAAGGTCTTCCTGGCAAAGTCTCTGTTTATTGTTACATGAATAAAAAGTAGAGTCTACTTGTTTGCTGGCTCACTTTTTGTTGGATAAGGTTTTTACTTCATCCTTAGCCTGTTCTGCATACGAACATGTATTTGATTCTCCAGGAAAAATATTCTGAAGACAGTTGGCTATTGCAGCCTGAATCTCACTCCTGCCTCTCAACACTCCTTGTTTGTATATTTTGTCTGCTAGGATAAATTAAGTGGTATACAACGAATAATAATTTCACACAAACTCTCTGTTGTGTCTAAGTTTTAATACTTTTCCATTCTGAAACAGTTTTGTCAGGATCAACTGTTTTTGGTGGCAATGATTGCAACTTTACTAATACGTGTCTTGTCTGCTTTCCCATGTCCAGGTTTGGAATATACACTCAATGCGACCTTTCAATTAACAAATCTGCTGTGAAATACCAGTCCAGTTGCTTATTTAAGCATTCATAAAATTAATACCGTCTGTACCTTCCAGTTTATCTAGTACTACAGATAATCTTGGGTTTTCTCAGCTCACTCTGTCTTCTAAGTCTACCATATTTTTGAAACAGCTCTTCTTGAGCAGTCTTATAAAAAGAAGTTATGTCTTACCATAACATTCCATCTAGGTTGTTGATCTTTGTTCATTCATTACTGATAGGTTATCAGTTCCATCCTCGGAACCGAGCCAGCCAATATCAAGCTCGCATCAGCCAAAACCTCTCCAGCCAAGGTCCTACCCAGAATGCTCTACTCCCTGTTACCTCAGATCGAGTTTGCAAGTTGATAGCTAAAAGTAGAAGCTACCTCTGGTCATAACAGACCTACAAGAAAGGAGTACATGAGCTCAACCAAGACCCTCCAGATGGGGGAAGGAGGGTGGGAAGTAATGAATGAACGAAGATCAACAACACAGATGGAACGTTATGGTAAGACATAACTTCTTTATGTGATGTTGTTAATCCTTGTTCATTCCTTACTGATGGGACAGAGTCCCCAACTACCTATATTCCAGAGTGGCCCTCATGGAAGGACATTCCTGAGCACCATGGAACCAAAGGAAGCTCTACCTCTGGAGGCAAAGTCCAATTTGTAATGAAGAATAAAGGTATGAGGTTTAGCCCAAATTGCAGCTGAGTAAATATCATAGAGGGAAGCCTTAGGATGGAAAGCTGCTGAAGTTGCCATACATCCTGTAGAATGTGCTTCGACTCTATGAAGCAAGGTGAGATTGTTTTTGTTGTAGATAAAGGTGATACAATTTCTCAACCATGAAGCCAATGCAACTTTTGATACAGGATGACCCCCGTCTAGGTCCAGAAAAAAGCCAGAAACAGTTGGTCTGATTTACGGGAAGATTTTGTTCTGTCCATATATATTTGCCTATGAACATCCAAGGAGTACAAGCAATACTCTCCCTTGTTAGAATGGTTAGGAAAGAACACTGGGAGATCAATAGACTGGTTGATCGCTCTGACACAACTTTTGGTAAAAAGGTGGAATTGGTTCTCAGTGATACCCTATCCTTATGGAAGATAAGATAAGGAGGTTTGATGCAGAAGGCCTGAAGTTCTGACAATCGTCTGGCTGATGCGATTGCAATCAGAAACACAGTTTTCCAAGAGAGATATCTTACATCACAAGAGGATGCAGGTTCAAAGGGTGGAGCTGTTAAAGCTTGCAGAACCAAAGCCAAATCTCAAAGTTGTAAGGGTTCTCTAAAGGGATGTTTTAGGTGGATAACCCCTTTCAAGAAAGTCTTACAGAGTCTGTGCGACATAAGTGAAGAATCTTGAAAATCAACATGAAAATTTGAGATGGCAGCTAAATGCACACGGATAGTAGAGGCAGACATCCCAGAGTGGAAAAGATGTGATAAGTAATCTAATACCACCAAGACTGGGGCTGACAAGGGGTCTATTTGCTTGCCTGTGGCCATAGAGAGAACCTTTTCCATTTAAGATAGATTAATCTGGTGGACGATTTATGAGATGCAATAAGAATACTGCACACAGGGAACGAAAGGTTTTCATGCCTGGCAATCATAAGGACTGGAGAAACCAAGCTGTCAGTTTCAGGGTTGTTAGATTTGGGTGAATCAGACCCTGTGGATGGGAGATCAACATTGGTGATGGATTGAGGATCCACAGTTGATCTACCAGGTGAAGCCAGAGGAAGGGAAACCAGACTTGTCGAAGCCAATATGGAGCAATGAGGATCACTTTGCTCTTCAAACGTCATGCTTTCTTTAGAAATCAGGAGATGAGGAGAAGAGGTGGACAGGCATAAAGAAGACCTGAGGGCCAAGTGTGGACTAGAGCATCCCTTGGTGACTGTCCCTGAGGGGGGTTCAGGGCAAAGTAGTTGCTGCACTTGTAGTTGGTTGGGGAGGCAAACAGGTTGCAGCAGTGGAAGATTTCTGCCGCTATCAGAGGATCGAGGGACCACTCGTGAGGCTGTAGAATGCACCTGCTCCGTTTGTCTGCTATCACGTTGGAGCTCCCGGGAATGTGCTTTGCAATCAGAAAGCGGTTGTGTGCTATCATATTCTCAAGGCCTCTCGGCATAATGGGTAAGATCTGGTTCCCCCTTGTTTGTTGATGTACCAGACCACAGATATGTTGTCTGGATCGCAAAAGTCCCTGACGGAAGGATGGCGTGAAATGCTTGCAATGCTAGAAGCACCACCCTCAGTTCCAGGACACTGATATGCAAAAGGGCCTCTGTCTCTGACCAGGTGCCATGGACAGAGTTTCCTTGACATAGCCCCCCCTCCCTGACATAACCGCCCTCAGTTCCTGGACACTGATATGCAAAAGGGCCTCTGTCTCTGACCAGGTGCCTTGGACCGAGTTTCCCTGACATAGCCCCCCCCCCCCATCAGGGAGGCTTCTGTGGTCACCGTGGCTATTGATAGATGGGGGGTGAAAGGGCGAGCCCATTGTTGGGGATTTGGAGACGTCCACCAGAGTAAATCTTGCTTGCATCTCCAAGTCACACTTATTTGAAAAGACAAAGGATGCTGTAGAGGGTACCACTGAGTAAGAAGTAGCCATTGAAGAAGTCTCATGTGGAATCTGGCTAGGGGAACAATGGTGATTGAAGCTGCCATTGACCCCAATAGCTGAAGTACAGATCCAGCTGGGGATTTGTGGTGACAGAGCAACGGTTGAACTTGTCTTATTCTTTGAAGTCTGTGTTCCGGAAGGGATGCTGTGCAATTTCTCGTGTCCAACAGTACTCCTATGAATTCCAAAGACTGAGATGGGGTTGTGTTGGATTTTTCCCAGTTTATAGTGATTCCCAGGCTTCGAGATGTTAAGAGAGTATACTGCAGAGCTTCTTCCAGTAGATCCTTAGTGGGGGCGGTAAGGAGTCAGTCTAGATATGGAAACGCCTGGAATCCTTGAAGTTGCAAGTGAGCGATAACCACTGCCATGCATTTTGTGAACACTCTGGGGGCTGTAGAGAGACGAAAGGGTAGGGCTCGAAACTGGTAGTGACTCGCTCCTATACGGAAGCGGAGGAATCTTCTTGAGCATTTGTCCATCTTTATGTGGTAATATGCATCTTTAAGATCTGAAGAGCACATCCAATCATCTTCTTCCAGAAGAGGGAGGATAGACTGAACCATGACTATCCGGAATTTCTCTGTTTTTACAAATTTTTTACTGTACTGAGATCCCAAATTGGTCTCCAGTCCCCTGTCTTTTTTGGCATTAAAAAGAACCTTGAGTAAACTCCGGATCCTATCTGGTCTGGGGGGACCGTCTGGATGACTCTTTTTTGTAACAGCTTTTTGTTTTTATGTGCTGCGGTTTCCCTTTGACTGGGTAGAACGGAGACTGGGCAAAGATGGAAGGGGATGTGATAGCCTTCGGATATAATCCGTCATACCAGAGTCAGTTGTTATCTTTTGCTAGGCAGTGGGATACAAGGAGAAATGACCCCCGGACACTTCCAGAGGTAAGCAGTCGGGCAACGCTTCAGGAGCGCTGATAGGGTTGGCCAGAGAAAGAATCTCTGGAACTCCAGTTTCAGGGACCTCCTCTGCCCCGAAAGGGGAGTCTTCCATTGGCGTTTCCCCATCTGCCTCTAGGGGAAATCTCAGCATGTGCATCCCAGAAAAAAGCCTGTGATTTCTTGTGCCAGACCTTTCTGCTCCTCTGATTTCTGGAATAGAATCTCTGAGGAGTGGAGTGTCTCACACCAATGGCAGATAAGGTCTTGCCATCTTGTTCGCACCATGCCACTGTATCCTTGACTTTAGGGCCAAACAAAGGAGTGGCCTCTAAGGCTTCCGCCTTAAAGGAGTCTGCAAAGTCACAAAGGCACATCCAAGCATGTCGTCAGGTGACAATCCCTGCACCTGCTGCTCTAGCCACCCCTTCCGTTGAGTGAGAAATAAGATGCACGGAAGAGGTGGAAATGGACTCTAGGGTGACTATCCGAGAAGCCACATTATCACGGACTTCATCAGAAACAGCTCCTGCCAAGGTTTCAGAGAGCTGGTTGATAAGATCTTGCTGAAGCCTGGTAAAATGTGTCAAATAATTCAAATACCTTACTGAGGAGGTCGATGAAGCAAACACATGCTTCCCTAACCTGTCAACTGCCCGGGACTCCTTGCTGGATGGATGGGCAGTTTGGCTCTGTTCTGCCAAATCCTTCTTAGTAGCAGCTGCCACCACCATAGCATCTATTGGAAGACCACGTGACCAGTGGGGGTGCTCTGTGGGGGGGTTAACATCTTGTCTAGCCTCTTAGGTATCGCTTTTATGGTATCAGGAGCCTTCCATGCACTCTGCACGATGAGCTGGACTAGCTCATTGGCAGGCGGGATGACCCAGGAGGTAGGGGGCCGGGCATGAAAAGCTTGCAGGAATATGGATTCCTCAAAGACGAAGGATTAGAGGGCTTCAGTCACCCCTCTGTCTAAGGATATCGAGGATGTCACCAAAGGAACATCATCAGAGTGTGACCATGGGGACCCTTCCCCGTCATCAAAATCTGTATCTTCAGTCAATGACTCCTCAGTGGAGTCCATGTGCTTCCTCTAACATGATGCTTTGTGGGGTGCTTCCTCAGTGGGGGATTCTGGGGAAGACTGCAAAGAGGGTGTCTCCTGAGGAGGAGAGACCTAAAGCTCTTGTGCCCGGTGTCCAAGGGTTGAAGCTTGTGGCAGTTGCAGCACAGAGGTGGGGGAGGACTCCAAAAAATGAGCTTTGCCAGCAGAGGCAAGCGCCCTCTTCATGGCCTGGAACGCCGGCCTGCCAAAGGAGGGATGGGAGCGCGGAACAGAGCACGACAACCTCAGAACCGGGGTCACACTCAGTCCCAATGAACCCGCCCCTAGACCAGGAGTCTCAAGAGGACAGTGAACCATAAGAGAGAGAGCATCCCTGGAAGGTGCCAAAGATAAAAATCGGCATGGAGCCAGGAATGACCTCCCCAACGGTACAGCCACTGGCCTGAGAAGAGCCTGATGCCCAGTGCACCGATGGCCACAAGGACAACTCTGGTTCCAAAGTGAGATCCACTATTGGAGTCGGAGGGAGGGAAGCTGCTGTTGGAGTAATAGGCTTCAAAACTTGAATGGAAGTCTAAGGAGGAGTATACTTTGGGGTTTGAGGCAAAATACGCTCACCTGAATGAGGGAACGTGGACTTTGATGGTTGAGAGAGACCTCTGGCCACAAGCAACTGGTCAACAAGCTGCAACACATCCTGCTCAGAAAGACTCTTGGTTGACCTCATGGAGAAGGCTGATGGCGATTCTAACCTTTCTAGGAAAGGACTATACTGACTGCTTGCAAAACGATCCAGTGAAGGGGAATATTTGGTCCTTGCTAATTCAACGGGTGCAGAGCTTGGAGCTGAGGAAATCTGCTTCGAAGAAAACGGTGTAGAAAAGGTCTGCGCCAAAGATATCAGTGCCGTAGTGGTTGAAGGTATCTGCACCGTAAAGGCAAATATCTGCCCCGAAGGATATGGTGCCATAGTGGAAAGTGTCTGCACTGGCAATAAGGACGGTGAAAAGAAGGACTGCACCGAAGTACATGTCGGTGCTGAAAAAGTCTGCACCTTGGAGTACAGAAGAGTCATACTTGGAGCCAAAGGTGACTATACCAATGGTGCTGAAGGGGACTGAACCTGTATTGATGGTGCCATTAGGGGTTGCGACAGAACTGTCAGAACCATAGTTGTCTGCACCGGGAACTCTGGTGCCGATATCGATAAAGGAGACATGGCTGTAGTCAGGATCATTAAGGCAGTGCCAAGCCTGGAGCCAACAGGGTCACAGGTGGCAGCACCAGAATAGTAATCAATTTCAGCTTTTGGTGAGTTGATTCCCTACGATCTCCAGAGGGAGAAGATGGGACTGACCAATGAAGAAGAGGAAGAATGCCTTTTGCAGGGTTTAACAGGAGGGGGTGAGCCCTCCGACCCCGAAATAGCCTCAGAGAAAGGAGACTTGAGAAGACCTTTCAAAATTAACTTATTCTTCCTCTCATTGAAAGTCCTGGTAGAGAAGTGTTTACAAATCCCACACGGAGGATCTACAGTCAAGTGGGAGACATTAAGACAGTAGACACATAAGTCATGACCATCGGAAAGCGGTAACTTACGGCCCCAATCCTTGCACTGCTTGAAACCAATGGAACTCTTCTTATCCAATATAGCCAGTGTGGAGAAGCATCACAGTAGCAAAAGGAAGAATAACAGCTACCCAAGAAAAGGGTAAAAAGAGAAAAAGGAAAGGATACCAACAATGGTAATGGAGAATTACCACAAGGTAAGAAAAGAGGGTAATAAAGGGAAAAGAGTAGACGGAGAGAGTCTAAAGTGTGCGATAGGGTAGGAAAATATTAGAATAAACTTTTGAGAAAATTTTATAGTAATAAAATTTAACCTGTCAAAAAATTAGACACTTAGCTGAGAGAGTGGCTTGACACGGCTGTTCAGCTATGCAGCGAATGATATCCGAGGTAACAGGGAGTAGAGCATTCTGGGTAGGACCTTGGCTTGAGAGTGTTTGGCTGATGCGAGCTTGATATTGGCCCGCTCGGTTCAGAGGATGTAACCAATAACCCATCAGCAAGGAATGAACAAAGATTAACAACATCAGATCCATCCTTTTCTCCCTCTGATTTTTGCAATTTTATCAGTTCATCTGAACAGCTAGTTAAAGCTTCTATTTTCTCAGCCTTTTATTTAAGTTGATCTACTCCTTCAATGTTTCATTTATTTTAATCACCTCTGAGTAGATTTACCTTCCCTCAAAATTATTGGAAACAGTCTCTTTAACCAAGGCCAAAGCTCAATTTGCTTTCTGCTGAAGAGCTATGAGACTCTCCCCAGCCACTATTTTCTCTTCACCTTTTATGCTTGATTTTCTTTCAGGTTCTCTAAATTTCTTCTTTGGTGGTAATCAAGCAGTAGATTACTAGCAAATAACTGAATTTCTCAAGCTGACAACATTACTGGTTCTTGTTTCTTTTTTCACATTGGGAGAGTTGAAATTAAGCTGTTTATCAGTGTGAAGCCATCCTGAAGTCTGACTTAGTTCAGACTGTTGGATAAGGATGAAGACTGGGCATCCTCATTATATATAGTATGTTACCATCTCTATACATTTTTGTAAGGCAAAAGACTGTGGTGCTATGGTGATACAAAATTAGAAATTTAATATGGATTTTTTTTAGCCAGCTCCCATAGCATAGATGGATACAGTCTTGAATGTGGCCAAAGTGACAAAGGATTGATTATAGTGGGGTGGGGTATTGACAGAGCTGACAGAGAAAGACAGGTGTGCCCACTCCAGAAGGAAGCAAGACAAAGTCATCTACTTTCTTCTTGGAACAGTCTTGGTAACAGTCTTCTTGGAAGAGGGTTAAGATGCAAAAGACAAAGCCTAGGAGCAGTAAGTAGGTACATCAAGTCAGCAGTGAGTTGATAGCCTTCACAGTGTGTATGCAGGGGCATGCAACAAGGTGGGAAGGCACTGTGAGCCTAAAGGTGACATAATTCACTAGTCATCCTCCAGCAGGTGGTGGCAGCTCCATCATAAATGTCCTCACTGATGCTGCTGAGGACACAAGCAACCGTCATGGCTGCCTGAATGACGCATCCCTCCACAGACAGTTCTCTCCTCCTTGGATACAGTGGACTTTCTAGCAAGGAGAAAAGAATGGGATCAAGTCTGACTGGGGAAAGCTTTATAATCGACAAGAAAGGGGGGGGTCATTGATAAGTAAGATGATGATTTTTGCCTTTTGTCCTCTTTTTTACAAGATTTATCTTTATCAATTATTTCAGTGATAATTTTTTTTTCTGCCATCCACTGAGTTTTACCAATTTCTCCTCTTCCTTTTTCCAGTAGATCCATTTATTCCTCTCAAGGCAACTGCCAGGCACTCTCCACCTTAGGTGACAGCTTTACAGCCCATCTAGTCCATTCCTAGCAGGTTTGAACAGTCCATTTATTCTCCCTCCACTCGAGAGGGGAAGAGATGGATAATATGAACTGGGCCAGACTTATGGACCCACTCATCTCCCCTCCCCTTGGAGCTCTCAATCCCTGCAGTGGCTTAGCAGAGTTCTGCTAGTGCTGCTGGCATTGGAACATACATGTCCCTGCCGACATACTGATTTCAGGCCCCTTCCCTGCACATGCTCTTCAGGTGGTACACCTAGTGCTCCCTCTACGTGTTACCCAACTGGTGAGCCAGAGCCATCCCCTTCCCCCCAGGATAGGTAAGCTCACAATGGCTTCTCACTCCCATCTGCCCCACCATGATCTCTCCAAAGCTCATGCTGCTAATCGAGCATAGGTTGTCTGGGTCACAGTCAGGGCTTCATTCCTCTGCACCATGGAAACAGGATTATTTCAATGACAGTAAACCTTTAAACTAGAAATCAGTACAAATAAACATAAATTGTTTTACTTAAAATTAATTAAAACTAAGTAAGCTTTTTTAGCACTTACAATGGAAATATCCAATTCCTGATAATATCAATGATACAAAATAGAAGTGAAAATTCCTTACAGTAATGCATTTTGGGAAGTTTAAATAAAATCTCTATATATGCATCTTTTCCACTTCTCTCTTCCTTACTTCTTTTCTTGCTTTCCTCTTTTCCTATACACTACTCCACTTTCTTTTGGAGTACCAAAGAATAATAACTCTGTATATTTCCAAAATGTAGATCTTCAGGGCAAAATTACCCTTCCTTATTCAAAAACTATCGGATAAGAAAACATTCAAAATTTAACTGTAGTGTTTAGAATGAAGGCAGACAAAAAATTAAACTTGCAATACTTACCTAGAAAATGGGCAGTTCCAGTATGTTAGCTACCACAAAGATCTTTTATCACACCCCTGACAGTTATTTTCTTTTATGATAAAATAAGTTATGAATTATTAAATGTCATTCGTGTAGGCTGGCAGACGTCTATAGCTATGGAGTGATGCAATTACATAATTCTAGATCTGGAGGAGCAGGCTATGTATCCTGCAATGGCCTCCCCAAATAACCTCCCTAGGTATGCAACCTACCTATAAATCATAGACAATACTGCTGAAGAAGGCAGTGCTGATGGCACTTGTTTTTATCCATTTGGAGGTCAATATTATAGGAATTTATGTCACCATAGCAGTCATAAGGCCCAACAAAGCATTGTGCCTAGACTCCATGACCTCAACAAGAAATTGGCAGTGTTGGGTGGCATTCTCACAGAATTCAAGCGTCTCCATTTTGGAACAGGCAGCAATAGCCTTTGCCTTGATGACAGACCTGCACATCATTTAAGCCCTAGTGCTGCCCATACATCAGGGATTGGTTGTGAGATATGACTAATGGGAATTCCTACTAAACAGCCATATTGTGGATATATCTACATCAAATGTAGTGCACACATCTGCTTCTCACCATCACAGGATGAGAAGTGCTAGTGCTGTCAGTCACAACAGACCCCCATAGAGATGGTGAGCATTTACTCTGTACAGCTTGTTGCTTAGGTGTGTAATGTACCCTCACTCCGGGAAATAGGGTGAAGACCACCAAAGCAGGAGCTGGCAGAAAGTGCTTATGTGAAGCTCAGTCTGGGTCTTGGCATCAATGCCATACACTGCACAGGTGCTGACATCAACATATTATCTTGGCCAGGCTGTACTGGTGCACCATAACTGTAATTAAGTCTGTGAATATACATTTACTTAAATGTGTTTACCCGGATAGTGCACCAATCTGAATGGGCCATTTGCAGGCACAGACCAGGTGAACAGCATCACAGAAGAAATTAACAAAACATACTTACAGATACGATAATATGGTAAAAACACATTAACATTTACATATGCAAGAATATGTAACAACATTTAGTTCAAGAGACAGTTTAGACTGTTATAACATGGATGGAAAAATGGAGACATTTGTACATACAAGACAGAGCAAACTGAATTTTGAATAATCATGTATGTTTGAGGACCTGTGCTGTGCATGCAAACAGATATACAGAACAAACACACAACTCTGATGCCATTCCTAGGTGCCTGCATGACTGACATAGCAATAGGAAATGTAAGCATTGGTATGTGGCCTGCCTGCACTATGTACACTACTGCTTAAATTCACATTCAGTATGGTTACTACCATGGCGCATCTCCCTCTGAAAAATAGTTGGTCATTCCTAGAACCAGTGTGCACTCCTCCAGGTATGATGCCAGTGCCGTCATCATGTCCAGTAGAAATGGCCCCTCCCTCCAGTGACCAACCAGTCTACTGCTAAGCTGCTTGCCTTCTTGCAGGTCTACCTTATGCTGGTGGCATGCCTCTGATATTGCTATGTTATTCAAACTTGCCCACATACATAACTGATGTTACGGACCAGTGTATCCAAGAACTGGTCTGTAGTGGCTGGTGAGTACCCTTTTCCCAAACAGGCAAGCATCTATGGGTCCTGAATGCCTGTATTAGGAGGTTATTCTCAGATTGGCTGAAGCTGTCCAATCCCCCTACTTGGGAGCATGAGGATACCACCTACGGAACTGAGACATAGATGTAGGCTGACAACTTTTAGGGATTATAGACTACCATTCCTTTACTTTGTTATTTGTTTACTAGAAAAGTCTAGCTCTAGTAGTAGTCCCTTTTAAGTGAATCCCCGGGGTGAAAAGCTCCAGAAAAAATCAAGTTGCAAATGTCAATTTACAAAATAATGGACTGCCATAGATATAATCAACATTACAAGGTTCTATACTTCCCTTTCATACAGCCAATAAGTGTCCAAGTGAATGGACAGCATATTTCAGGTTATTTACACTGGCCTGTAAGTAAGTACTATGTGGTGCTTGCCAAAAGCCAGCTTCAGCATGCACCTACTCGCACTACCTGTGGCCACTTAATAAGGTACACACTAGCTCTCGTACTGCAGATACCTTGCTCTACAACCTACTTCTTTTCTCTGCTCTATTCTACTCTAGTCGGTTTGCAGTTTTTTATCATTACTCCAATTTTCAAATCGGAGCACAGACAGTTATTCAGATACGCATACTGTTGCCATCTGGATATTATTATGCAATTTATGTTGTAGTGTACTGCTGTTATGTTGTACAAGTCTTGTTTTGGTGCAAAGCACATCTCTAGGATTCCCTGCCATACACAAACTCCATGCAAATACAGCAGAGACTTTTCAGCTTGGAAAATATATTATGTACAGATATATCTTAAATGGTAACATGTACAGGCATCAATTAACACAAAAAGGTATATGGCTATTTTTTTAATGTAGTCCACAGAAATTAACAAGGTCAATGCAGTGCCTATGCTACAATACAATTGTGGAGCTATGTACTCATGACTTCAAAAGAATTTGGATGCCAGAATGTTTTCAGACTCTTAGATTAGAATGACTTTCTTTGCAAAGCTGTTTCTTTACAGATACTTCAAGAATTCCTACATACAGACTGAGAACAGATGATTCTGTTGGTGAAAGAAGTGGCCAGCCATCCTGACTGACAGATGAATAGATATTAGAGAAATCTATGAAAACACTGTGCTCTAGGTGTGAAAGGTATAACATATTTCCAGGTTTCCTGAAACCTCAGTACAGATGGCAGAGAGCAGATCTACCCTTTAAACTTTTCTCCAAAGAACTGAGCAAGCTAGAATTGAAAATTAAACTTGTACCTACTTTCTGCATATTGGACCAACCTTCTCATTATCCTGCGCACTGTGATCAAGGCACACTTCAACGTGTTCCCACCAACTATGGTTATACTGATCCAAGAACAGTCACTTTTGCACAGAACTGCCCTGAGTCCAAAACTATAGCTTCCTGCAAAAGTAACACTGCTGCAGCTGTCTATTCTTAGGTAGTGTGACTAACCTTGCTACTACCTCTAGGCAATAGGTTTACTTAGCACAATTTCTAAAAAGTTAGCCATTTCTTTATTTCTAAGGCAAACCTATACCATTCCAGCATTACGTAAAAGAATATTCAGTACTGGTTCTGCAAAAAAATATATACTGTTGCTATTAAATGATATGGGCGGCCACAGTGGTGCAGTGGTTAGCATTGTCGCCTCACAGCAAGAGGTTCTCCGGTTCGATCCTTGGCTGGGGTGCCTTCTGTGCGGAGTCTGCATGTCCTCCCTGTGGTTGCATGGGTTTCCTCCAGGTGCTCCGGTTTCCTCCCACATCCTAAAGACATGCTTCAGGTGGATTGGACACTCTAAACTGGCCCTAGGTGTGAGTGTGTGTGTGCCTTCTGTGGAAGGTTGGGCGCCGGGCTGGGAACTCGACACTGTAAAACTCCACTGCCAATCATGAGTGGACAGGTGATCCGCTGTGGCGACCCCTAACCGGGAAAAAGCCGGAAGAAGAAGAAGCTATTAAATGATATAAAGGCTAAAAAGAGTTATACTCTCATTAAAAACTCCTGGACAGTTTACCAGTTGAAAATATATTACTTTATAATTTTTTTAATGCCATTCTATCAGACACTTCTAATAGCCATGGCTGGGAGTGAGCATGCACACATAGAAGCCGTTCTTTCTCCTGTATTGTAAATCAGAGTAATTCACTGGAAGGCAGTGTTCTACCATTACTGTGGTAACAGTTACCCTAAGCTTTGAATTTGTATGCTAAGTGATAACTACGTTTTGAGAGTTGGCATAACATTTACAATAAATACTTACAGTAACAATAACAGCCAAACTATGCATTTCTTCACTATAGCTCCATATGGTCATTTGTTTGCCTGTACATATAGCTGGTATATTTAAGCAATAACCAAAGACGTGGTGTGGTATATTGAAGATTTACCCACAGTTGGTGAGGTTTAATCACGAGGGCGAAAAGCCAACCGTGGGTAAATTTCAATATACCACAACCACGAAGTCGGTTATTGCCATTATACAATGACATTACTTAAGAAAAAATAATGTCTTTGTATAATGGCACATTACTGTTCTTCCACGGCTGGTGGTATACTGCTGCTTTGTTTTGATGTACTGTGCATGCGTATGGGACTTGCTTTCCCACGCATACCCAGTACATAAATTATTTGAAAAGGAAGCAACAGAGAAAAAAAAAGTCTCTGTTGCTCCGTTTTTGTTTTCTTTTGCTTTATTATTAAAAAAAAAGTTTGGGCTACTTTAGAGGTAAGAGAGAGAGAGAGAGAGAGAGAGAGAGAAAGAAAAAGAGACAGAATGTAGGAAATGCAAAGAAAATCAGGTACGTGTCTTTAGTTTTTAATAACGTAAATGATTTTCTTTGTATTTCCTCCATGCTGCTTTTTGGGTATGTTCAGAGTACGGACTATAGTTTTTTTTTTTTTTTTTTTTTTTAATTTTTGTTGAAAACAAAAATAATAAAAGTTTTGGAATATACAAACGGAAATTAGTCCGGGTGACCGGATCTTTTTCTGTTGGTATATTATGGGATTTACAAAGGGCACGCTGGTTGGGCAGGCCAATCAGTGTGCATGTTTTTGAATACTAATGGCCAGTCATTAAATAATTTCCGGTATTATTAGTTTATGTATTTAAACTACATGTGCAAATGACATTACACTAAGACTAAGTATTACACTGCCTGTACTACACAATGATGTGTCTTTTGCAGTGCATATGATGCTCTGGTACGTACAGAGACCAGTTGGCAAAATGAAGTCTTCACCTCTCATGCACAAGGTACAAGGTTCTATCCTAACCTCCGATCAATGCCTGCTTGGAGTTTGCATGTTCTCCCTGTGTCTCAGTGGGTTTCTCCCACATCCGAAAAACATGCTGAATGTTTTCATCTCGAACTCACTAATGAATGGAGCTGTGGGCAGCAGCACAGACTCTACATGGCCCCCTATAGGGGGATGATTTATACAGGCCAACCACTTTGGGAATCTACTGTGGTGTGCAGTATCCTCAAATAGGACAACACGGATCACAGACTGCGTGCCATGGCAGGTCTAGCCACTTGACAGTGTAAAATATGGTTCTAGGTGATTCGGTCATGTTGACTAATGTCGCCAAAATCAGCATGGGTAGTTACCAGCAATAAGTGCGTTGAGGACCCGGCCTTCTCTGACTACACCAGGGACCTTTGCTAACGGTGGTAGGGGTATATGTGCCTCTATTAGCCAGTGTGCCCGCCATAAAGCCCAGCAGCCTGGGGTCAATAAGCTACTGGCCGGCCGTTGTCTAGTTGCCCAGCCTACGTTACCTGGGATAGCTCTGTTGAGCGAAAGCTGGACGTAAAACCTGCCAAACATGAACCTGAGACTTGCTATGCTTAATGTAGGCTCACTGACAGGATGCAGCTTGGAAGTGGATGACATGATGATGCAGAGGAGGCTGGACATCCTATGTATCCAAGAGATGAGATGGAAGGGCAGTGCAGCAAAGTTACTTGGCTTGGGATCCAGATTCTTACTACTCAGTAGGGGGACAGGCTAGAAATGGTGTAGGAATTGTGAGGAGGAAGAAATTTCAGAAGGCAGTGAGGGATATCATCAAAATTAATGGCAGATTCATGGCAATCAGACTGCAGTGTAATGATAGGGCAGTATTCATAATGGCAGCCTATACCCCACATCAGGGTTGTGACAGTGAGGAAAAGAGTGCATTCAGACAGCAGTTGCAGGACCTACTAGACAGAGCAGGACAACATGAATTTGTGTTGATAATAGGTGACTTGAATGCACATATCGGGACAGATAGAACAGGATATGAGGACTGCCTGGGTCCATATGGGTGGGGCAATGGGAATAAAGGAGGAGAAGCCACTCTAGACTTCTGTCTGGGAAATGGCTTCATAGTAGCCAACACATGGCTCAGACCGAGAGACAGTCATAAGATCACATACAAGAGTAGCCAATATGCAACTGAGGTAGACTTCCTCCTAGCAAAAAGGCACTGGGGTAGAATCCAAGATTGCAAAGTCATCCCCAGTGAAACAGTTGGCCCACAGCATGAACTACTAGTTGCCACAATCAGCTGCAAACAGTGGTCAGAGAAGGCTCTAAGCTCAACAGAGACCAGGCTGAAGACTTGGAAGTTGACTGGAGAGAAAGAACAACAGTTCAAGGAATTACTCAGGGCACTAGCACACCAAGAAGAGGAAGAAATAGGTGGAGTTGAACAAGAATGGCATTGCCTAAAAATAGCATGTGTTAGGACTACAGAAAAGATATGTGGCTGAGCCAGGTATTTAAATAAGGTACATACGGAAAGCTGGTGGTGAATGCAGAAGTCCAGGAAGTCATCAAAAGAAAGGAGTGCAGGAAGAAGTGGGAGACAGGAAAGAATGACCAGGCTAGGAAGTACTACTAGTTGGCTAACAAAGAAGCTAAGAAAGAAATTGCAATAGCAAAGAATAGGGCATCAGAGGCACTCTATCAGCTTCTGGAAAGTGACTCAGTAAGGGGCACAAAGAAACTATACCAGGTTGCAAGGCAAAGACAGAAAGATAAAGAAGATAGTCAGACACCCTTCATAAGGGATGCCAGCAACAACCTGCTCACCAGTCCACAGGACATCAAAGGCAGGTGGAAGGTGTATTTCCAGCAGATTCTGAATGAAGAAAACCACACAGGAACTGTACTGCCCCAGAAACAGTCTACAATGAGAGAAGAAGAAGAGCCCACCCTAGATGAAGTAAGAACAGCACTAAAGAAAATGAAGTCAGGGAACGCAGCAGGCTCAGATGAGGTCACAGCAGATATGATAAAGATGTTGTGAGAGATGGGGAGAAATGGCTCCTGAGGGTACTAACAGCAGTGTGGAGAGAAAGGCGTATCCCAGATGACTGGAGAATAATCATACTTGTGCCAGTGTACAAGAACAAAGGGGACATCCACAACTGTGGGCAGTACAGAGGCATCAAACTCCTATCACATTGCATGAAAGTTCTCGAGAGGGTGATTGATAAATGGATATACAGAATAGTAGAATGTAAGATGGGAGATGAGCAGTTCGGAGTCAGATCAGGATGCAGCACAACTGACCTGATGTTTGCAGTGAGACAGATACTACAGAATAAACTAGAAATGAGGATAGAGTCCAAATGGGCATTCCTACTCTTGGAGAAAGCATATGACAAGATCCTATGAAAGGTGATCTGGGCAGTACTGAGGTGGTTTGAAGTTCCAGAAACATTGGTAGAATTAGTGCAGGCTATGTACAAAAACCCAATGACTCAAGTGCGAACAGTGTTCGGCCTCACAGAGGGGTTCCCAGTGGGAGTGGGTGTACACCAAGGTTCAACTCTGAGCCCACTGCTGTTCGTACTGTTGATGGACTACATTAACAAACAGGTTGGAGGTGACAGATCTACAAAGTTGCTGTATGCAGACGATGTCGCATTGCAAGCTGACTCTGAGCTAGAACTTCAACAAAGGATAGGAGAATGGAATGCAAAATTGAAGGCACATGGGATGAAACTATGCACCGATAAGATGGTGGTAATGGCAGCAAAATGGGGAAATCTGAAGAAGCTGAGAACAGAGATAGAATGGAAGACAGTGGATACAGCTAAACAGCTTCAAGTATCTGGGAGGGGTGGTTGAGAAGGGAAGTCTGAATGCATAGGTCAAAGCTAGAATCGGAGGGGCTGCAGCCAACTGGCATAGTGTGTCAGGTGTACTCTATGACATAAGAATGCCAAAGAAGCTGAAAAGTAAGGTGTACAAGACAGCGGTGCGACCAGTACTACTGTATGACACAGAAACCTGGGCAGTAAAGGGAGGACAGTTGAAGAAACTAGAGGTGATGGAAATAAAGTGCCTGAGAAGGGTGGTAGGATGCACACTATGGGCCAGACAAAGAAATGAGGACATAACAGCAGAAGCCAAGGTAGTTCCAATTGCAGAAAAGATCAAAGAGAACAGATTATAGTGGTTTGGAGACACATGCAGAAAGGTAGAAGACAATCTGTTGAGGAAGATTTGATACAGACAGGAAGAAAGTAAGAGTTAGCTAGGACATCCAGCAAAGAGGTAGATGGATTGCGTGAAAGATCTGTGACAATCAGGCATGAGTGTTGATGAAGGCAGGAGTGTGGCACTAAAATCGAGAGAGTTGGTGACAATTAACAAGATATCCCAACCCCATGCAGAAAAAAATAGGAAAAAAGGGGCGGCTGCTGCTGATGCTCTAGTACATGCCCTCATACCTAGCGAGTAGCAGAATCTGTATATAGTTCTTGAAATTAATGGCTTGTACATGTTGTCACAACATGCAATTTAGTTAGCCCATAGTTCGCTGCAAACATCTTCCAGTACGTACCTTAATATTTGGCAGAATTGACTGAATTACAGTAAACTTAACTATCTGTACACAATAGAGGGTGACTGTTAAAAGAAGTTGTTCAGACATAAACATTGCATGTACATGACCGTCATCTGAACACAAATTAGTTCAGTGTTACATTTTTCTTGTAGTTAGCAACATTATGGGTTATACTATTTTACTTACTTTTCTTTTAACCCTGCTGTTTCAACAGGCACACTCTGAGGTGTTTCCTTGCAGTTGTGCTGGACCAAGAACATTTTTTATTTATTTATTTATTTTTTTACCAGTACTGCTCTGACACCAGACCCATTTTGATTTTAAACCATGATTATACAGTGCTTAAGCCTACTAGCTAAAAGAATGGCAAACATGTTGTCAAAACTGACAGATATGGATCAGTGGGGTTTTGTGGAGGGAGGCAAACATTAATAAAGCAAGGATGATCCGGAGGGAAGCAGAACGTAAGAAAATACCTCTGTTGGTGGGTCTTGAAGCAGATAAAGCATTCAACAGAGTAAGCTGATAGTTAATGAGTAGGGCAATGGAAGCATTTGCATTTCTTGATACAATAATTAGGTTAATTATTAGGATTTATGAAGAATCGTCGGCAAGAATTAAAGTGGGTTGGTACTTCTCAGATAAGCTGGTTTGAACACAGGAACCAGGCAGGGGGTGTCCTCTTTCCCCTTTGTTATTTGTTTTACACTTAGACCCACAGGCAAAGAAAATAAAGGACTACAGGATATAGTTGGCATCGTAATCAAGATAAGTTGGCTTTATTTGAAGATGACATTATTTTGTACCTTATAAATCCAGAAAAGAACATCTCAGTGTTGTGGAACATTTTGAAACAGTTTCAAGTCTTTTTGGGATATAAAATTAATGTAGATAAAACAAAGGCTATAGCCATAAATTATGTAACCACACAAATTGGTTCAGCAATATCCATACTTGTGGGGACATAAGAAGACATACTTAGGAATGTGGATTAAAAAGGCTACTGTTATGGCAACTAATGATATATGGGAAGAGACTAAATAAGAGAACACAAAATTTCAGAAACTGTAAACTCTTATTTGTGAATATGGATAGCAAGACACAAGCAGTGAAAATGTTGTAGTCCCATTGCTGTTATATATGGGTCAGGCACACAATTAATACGAGAAGAGGTTCAGACAATAATTAAAAAAGATCTGAAATGGGATAAGCTGATGCTTCAGATAAAACAAGGTAGGTCAGGTTTGGCCGATTTGAAGGGATATTTTAGAGCTACACAGTTAAGGCTTATACATATAACACAAGCAGAAGTTTACAATTAAAAGTGGAAAGAGAGGATGATGAGGCAAAGGAAAACTGAAGAAATAGACAGGGAGTGTGATTTTGTATTATAGATCCTTAAGGAGAAGAATAACAACCATACAGAATATTATATTCATAAAGCAGAAGTATTCTAAGAACTAAGCCAATATAAGAATGAAGAAAGGAGATTTTGCCAATAGGGATGACTAAAAGTAGGGGGTACAGAAAATAGGCATGAGGCGGCTGGAAATTTTTTTGAGAGACCTGGCAAATGAACCAATCTATTGGGAGCAAATAACTCAAGCAGGAAAGGTAATAGTCTGATCAGGTCATGAAGTCATTTGGATTGCAGGCTAGAGACTGCCTTCCCTACCAGGGCTTGATCTCAGTGTACAGACAAAAGGAAAGGGATGGGGAACTTTAAGCGAAAAACCTGCTCTGGTGCACTTTTTAGTTGACTGTAGAACAGAAGTAGCTATTAATAAAGGATAATTAGTAGGGCACATAAAATAGTGCATGATAACTATAAGAATCAATCATAGGAGGTTAGAAAAGACAGGGAAGAGAGACTGGAAATGAAATTTACAAAACAATAGAAATACATGTGTATGGCTCTCCAGCATGTAACCAAATCCAGAAGGTTTAGGATCTCTGCTAGGAAGTGCTTGCATAGGTATTTTAATACCCCAAGCAGACTTCAAAGTATTTTTCCTCAGGTAGACAGCAAATGTTGGAGATGTGATGGAGAAGAAAGAGGTAACTTCAAACATAGGTTTTTGGAGTGCAATGAGTTTGCAGATTTTAAACATTTCCTACAGAGTACTCTGTGAGATAAACTGGCTGAGCAATTGGTTGTAAGTAAGAAAAAAAATTATTTTGAGCTACGGGTACAAGAGCTGAATTGCCTAGGAGTAGTAATGCCTTATTAAATTTAATTCTGTTGGCTGCCAAAAAGCAATTACTAGAAAATGATAATCAAAGTCTACACCAACTATATTTGAGATACTGAATATTATAAACGAGATAAAAGAAGTGGAAGAGGAATATTCAGAAAAGGGAAGGAGCAAATTACATAGAAGTAAATGGAAACTGGGAAAAACACATGCATAATAATGTTCAGAAGTGAGGTTTAAGGGAAAGCAGGAATTCAGCATTTTTTTCTAATAGTGGACTGATGACAGTAGCAAAGAAGATATTTCTGATGCATATTGTATTTAAATGGAAAATTTTTAAAAGGGTTTGTTTTCTTTTCTGTTAATGCATGTTTGCCTATGTCAAACAATAATACTTGCTCAAACCTTGCAGTCATATTTCTGTTACAATACAGAACAACTAACCAAAACACTAAACCTCTAGGTGCAATAACTGACAACAATCTAAAATCTGGTTATCATATAAACTATGCCACGTCAAAAGTCAACAGAAAACTAAGACTGCTATATTACTCTAAGGCATATCTAATGCAGTAATCAATGGTACTGACAGCTCACTCATCCAGCCTATTGTACGCCTCAGCAATCCCAACCAACATACAAAAAATATAAAAAATTACAACTGAAAAAAAATCTGCAGTGAACCTATCTTACAGAGCACATCACAAGATAGCTTTACACAAAATATCTTGCCTATTATAACACATAACATATTAAACAAACCACTGAGATGCTCATCTATTAGTAACCTTGTACAGTAATATCATTTCACAAAACCACCAAGATGACTGCATCAAAATCAGGTAATCACTGTAAAATCAAACAATCACTGTGGAGACTCCTACTATGTACATGTAGCCAAACTGTGGGATTCTGGATCCTCATATATTTGGTCAAAATGCAGCATTCAAATATTTCTAAATCAATTTACATCCCATTTAACAGACTTATGGCTCTGCCCCGGTGCACTACGATGCATACTCTCCCTTCTTCCCACATTACTGTTATTTTTTATGTTTTTCCTGCCACAACTTCCTATTATTCCACAAAGATAAGTGCAACCTGAATTCTAAAATAGTCAAAATCCTACTATATCTTCACATCGATTCTGAGCCTCAGCTATGTTAAATCCTTAACATGTTACTACATTCTACAAATGTAAGTTAACTGCTTACCAATTACTCCTTCCCCACATTGTCACTCTTTATCCTATCCTATCAGTACTCCTTCAATACTGTTTTAGTAGAAAAATGTGATGTACTCACATTACGTTATGTAGATATTACAACACATTATCTCTTGACAAAGACTGATCTATATGTAATTATTTTGTGCAACTTTCTATATATATGCATTTTAATGTGCATTGCAATGCCATCTGCATTTACTATAAAGGTTGATCTATGTCAATCATTTTGTGTATATTTGTTATTTTTTTTTCTATTCAATACAAATTGCATGAGCACAAAACTGAGGTCTCTACATGCTTAACTAACAGTGTTTATCAGTACCATGCTTGTAATGAGTCAACACAGGTTCATAGGTGTTTACTAGGCTAATGACCACAAGGGCCCCCTCAAGCCCAGCCATGCATCCCGAATCTCCGACAAGCCACAAAACCCTTGACAAGTGCAAGCATGGGCCCGGGAGATTAACCACCCACAGGTCATGGATCTGCACTAGAGACACAGGTGCTAAACCAGGGATGAACCCCCTGCTCCCCATCCAGCCGTCCAAGCCGTACCCAAATCGGGCCAGGGAGGAACTCTGCCCTACATGGACGAGGAGCCTGCCCCACAGACGGGGCGGTCCCAGGGACACACACCCATCTCCCCAGCAGGTCCCATCCACACCACAGGCAAGGTTCAAGTCCACAGAATGGGCAACTCCGGAACTGCCCGTCCCGTAGACATGCAGGAGGTCCACCAGAGCGGGGCCAGACAATGCCCTGCACTACACTTGTATACTTTTTGCAATAATTGATTTTCTCCCATGGCCATCACTAAAACAAGGATCTTTTGAGCTTAGCTGACCAGTCCAGTCAAACAAATATATATATCTATATATATATATATATATATATATATATATATATATATATATATCTATATATATATATATATATATCTATATATATATATATATATCTATATATATATATATCTATATATATATATATATATATATATATATTCCATACACACACATTTTATATTATATATATATAACCCCCTCACCCACATTTATTTATTTAACATTTGTTTACCGAGAAAGTCAGACTTGGAACAAAGCCAATTTTCATCGGAGGCCCGGGGAGAAATGCTCCAGATGCATGTCTTTGTTATGTGGGAGGAAACCTACACGAATGCAGGGAGGACTTGCAGACTCCGCACAGAAGGCACCCCAGCCGAGAAGCAAACGAGAGAACCTCTTGCTGTGAGGCAACAATGCTACCACTGCACCACTGCGCCGTCCATTATTCAGTACCATTTTTTTTTTTAATTGATTTATTTATCCTTTTGTTGACTGGGTTAGTCCCACTAGGCTACGGGTCTCTTTTTAGGGGAGACCTAAGGTGGTATTTATTCTACCTGGGAAAATTTCACAAGGGCATCAGGAAACTTCCCCTACTTGTTAGAGGAGTGCTTGTTCTGATCCTAGAACAGTGGAGCCAGGAGAAGAGCAGTTGAGGAGAGCCAACTGGATGGACAGTACAGAGCCAAATGCCAATGTGGTGTTTGAGGGCTACAGGATTTTAAGGAGCTGGTTCAGCAAAATTTGTCTTGTTTTGTCAGAAGCAAACATTTAAAACAATGATGTATGCTTTATTACAACCCTGTCAGGAGGGCTGTGGGATGATATTTTGAGAGACTTGCTGCAGTGCGAAGAACGTGGAAAAAAATGTTTCATGGGGGTGAAATTATGGACAAAAAGCCAATCGGAGGAATTGGAAGCCATTTTAAAAGAAGATTACCAGTAAAAGAAGTCATATGCAGAGACTATTAAGGAAACTGTAGTGAAGGTGATAAGAGATGAACACAGGAAAGGAAATGTCAACAATCAAAAGGAAATTCATGGCAAGAATTCAGAACAAAGAAAAAGAAATTGACAGGTATGATATTTGGAATAATTTAATGGTCTCTCTAGAAGTGAAAGCTCATGAGGCAAGAGTTTTTATTGTTATTAATAAAGAAATGTTTTATAACATTACTTTGAAGACTGGTTCAGTTCTGGAAACGTTTTTGGGTTGCAGTATGAAAAGAAAAAGAACTGTAATCCATGGAACTCTTACATGGTTAAAGCATTTCACAGAGAAAAAAAAAAGAAAATAAATCCTCAATTTCAAACTGAAGTTAAAAAAGAGACATTTAAGCAAACTTTAAAAAGAAGTTATGGACATTAGCGAAGAGTATAATAACAGAGGATTATGGACTGGTGGATGGGACTGTCAGTGTACTGAAAATGGAGGAAGAAAAAATGTGTTCACATCCCTAGCATGATATATGTATCAGACATATTTCAGAAATGTTATGAAAGTCTTTATAAAGCAGAGAAAGATGGAGATCAAGAAAAGGTGCAAATGGAAATGTTTATGGAAGAATTAAATATGCCAAGGTTAGAGGTAGTTGAGACTTCATTACTAATAGGAGAGGCAGAAATGAGATGAAAATGGTGATGTATAACCAATCAACAGGAAAGTCCTCAGGAACAGATGGTACTCCTGTGGAAGTCTGGAACCAAGGAAGAAAAAAATGATAAAGATATGGAAGGTTTTGTTTAACAGTATTTTAAGAGGAGGAGAAACACCAACATGCTGGAAAAAAGCACTGGTGGCTATAATACCTAGAGAGAGTAAAGACCCTTCAGACCCAGTTTCATACAGGCCCATTTCAATCCTAAACCATGATTATAAAGTGTTTATGTCTATAATTGTTAAAGGAATGGAAAAGGTGATGCCAAAATTGACAGGTGTGGCTTTGTGGAGAGGAGGCAAACATTCAACAACATTAACAGAACACTGATGATACAGAAGGAAGATGAATTAAAAAAAATACCACTGTTGTTGTTAGGTCTTGATGCAGAAAAAAGCATTTGACAGAGTAAGCTGGGAGTTTATGAGCAGGGCAAGGGAAGCATTTGCATTCCTGATAAAATTATAATTTTGATTAGGAGGATATACGAGGGATAGGAGACAAAACTTAAAGTGGGTGGGGTCCTCTCAGATAAATTCGGTTTGAGCAGAGCAGCCAGGCAGGGGTGTCCCCTTCCCCCTTTGACATTTGCATTATATTTAGAACCAATGGCAAAGAAAATAATAGACTCCAATTCAAGGATATAATTGACATGGTAGTCAAGAAAAGCTGGCTCTATTTGCAGATGATAGTTTTATATTATTTTATACCTGATAGTCAGAAAAGGACATTTCAGTGTTGTGAACATTTTGAGGCAGTTTCAGATCGTTTCAGGACACAAAATTAATGAAGCTATAATAAAAGGCAATATCTGTAAATGATGTACAAATGATGTACCTGCACACAAACTGGTTCAGCAATAACCATATTTATGGGGATATAACAAAATAAAATACTTAGGAGTACTGATTAAAAAGGATTCTGGTTTGGCAACTATGGATATGTGGGAAGAGACTAAAGAAAAGATAATACAAAAACTGAGAAACCAGAAGCTCTCTTATATGGATATGATTAGCAAGACGCAAGCAGTTAAAATGTTTTTAGTCCCTTTAGTTTTATACACAGGTCTGACATATTTTTTCAACCAGATGAGAAGCTGTAGATAGTAATAAAGAGATGAAGAATTTTATCTGGGAGGGGAAGACAGCAAGAGTCAATTCAGATAAGCTGATTCTTCCAAATGAACAAGGCGGATTGGGATTACCTGATTTGAAGGTGTATTTCACAGCTACACAGTTAAGGCCCCTATACATAGCACAAGGAGAAGCCTATAATTCAAAGTAGAAAGGGATGATGATGAATCAGGGAGGATAGCTCAAGAAACAGGGAGAGACTGGGATTTTTGGATGAAGATCCTTAAAAAAGTAACAATAACCATGCAAAATATTATATTCATAAAGTAGCAGAAAGTAAAGTGATTGCCTACACTCCAATAGCAATACTTGATAGAGAAGGGAAAGAGAAAAAAATAGGGGGACCCTATAGAGACCAGCACTGGAAGAGCTTTTAGTAGAGTCTATAGCAGAAGCTGCTGTTAAAGATTGAATAATTAATAGAGCATACAAAATATTGCATGATAACTACAAGAATCAATCACAGGAGATTGGAAAGGATTGAAGGAGAGAATGGCTAAGTAATTCATAAAGAAACAATGGGGGATATTTATTTATTTATTTATTTATATTTGTTGACCGGGAGTGTCCGACTGGACGTAGGTCCATTTTCAGCGGAGGCCCGGGGAGAAAAGCTCCACAGTTAAAATAAACAGGCAGTAGTTACATTGGATTACATAGCGATTAACAATTTACATAACAATTACTTACAACATATTTACAGATGAAGAACATAGTACCATCAGGAGACAACTAGAATCTTTATCTGTGAAGTACATAACAGACATTAACAAATGTTACAAGAAGTTCCTGCTGTATAATAAGTACTGGCTTATGAGCATCTGAGCTTGCTATAATCAAGGTAGTTAGTGGAGTGGAAAGAAAGGTAGTGGTTGGATGGGGAGGGTGATATTAGAGTGGGAGTTGCAAGGGCATAGCCAGCATGTTTCTAGGTGCACTTTTAGTAAAGTTTTGAAGTGGGTGCATGATGGTATGGAGGTAATTGTGGGTGGGAGGGAGTTCCATAATTTGGCTATGGTGCAAGAGAATAGTGCTTCACCAGCAGAGTTATTGGCTTTGGTGATCTGCAAGTGATTTTTGTTGCTGGATCTTAGTGGTCTGGTGGTGCGATAGGGTTGGAGTAGATTCTGGAGGGATGGGACATTTAGTGGATGATTTACTAGTTTGTGGGCAAGTGAGAGTTGATACCATTGAAGGAGTGAGGGAGTTCAAGCCAGCCCAGTTCAGCAAGTGAGAGACAGTGGTGACTACGGTAGGATGCCCCTGTGGCGAATTTGGCAATTTTGTTGTAGCAGGTCTCTAGCTTATTTAAATTGCATTGCCTTAGGTTGGTATATACTGGACAGGCATAAAGTAGGGTGGAGATAAGGTGGGAATTTGCTATTGAAATCTTTGCTGCTTTGGTGAGAAGTTGCTTATTTCTGTAGAGCGCTCCTAATTTATTGTGGACTTTTTTTATGGTCAAGGATATGTGAATATCAAATTTTAGTTTATTGTCTATTTCCACTGCTAGCAATTTGGTGTGTTCAGTTGGGTATATAGTGGTGCTGTCTTTTGCTGTGATGTTAAAGTGAGAGTTGTTTTGAGTATGTTTGGTGGGTTGGAAGATGAGTAGTTTAGTTTTGTTTGTGTTGAGTATTAATTGGGCATCGGATAACCAAGTTTCAACAGAGGAAAAGGCTTCCTGTGCGACTTTTTGCAGTTTGGGTAGGGACTGGGCTGAGCAGATGATGATTGAGTCATCTGCGTATTGTAGGACTGTGCCATGTTTGGTGGCAGAAGCTAGATTATTGGCGAGAGACCCTGTAAGTTGCTCTTATGAGGCGGCTGGAAACAATCAGGTAGCAGAGTTAACTGATAAATGAACATATGATAGTGACAAGGGTGGTTGTATTTGTAAAAATGGTGCCTGCCACAGGTAATATTTATTAACTTTGGGATTGTCTTAAGGTAATAAACAAGGAAGGGGGAGGGGAGAACAAGGGTGTGAGCAGGCAGTTCTTTGTACTGCTGCTAATGAGCCAAAGCAAAGACAAGTTTGTGTTTAAGAAACAGTCACAATTGACCAAGGACTGCTCTGAAACTGTAAATCATTTCTTAACCATTTGCCTGGTGGAAAAACAGGATAACCTTGTATCAGTAGGCTACTGTGGTCTCAGTTTAAATTAACAAACACACAGTATTGATCAGTTATGGATACTATTTGCTAACAGAAGGGAATAAGAAAGAAAGTGGAAGATGAGTGTGTGTGTGTGTGGGGGGGGGGGGGTGCTGCTTACAAGCCAAAGCAGAGTGCTCTCCAGGGGAAAATGAATATTGGCTCAAACAGGTAGACACATACTCAAAGTTAACTTTAGCTGTTTGCAGACAGTTCAGACCTGGACTGCACTTTTCTTATAAGAATGACAAAGATGATACCGCAGTTGAATACTTAAGAGTGGTGTTAGGTTCAAAGTTAACTTTAGCTGTTTGCAGATGGTTCAGACCCGGACTGCGCTTTTCTTATAAGAATGACAAAGGTGGTACCGCAGTTGAATACTTAATATTGTATGATATTGATACATGTATGTCTCCCAAATATGTAAGTCTAGAAGATTTAGGATCTTTGCCTGGAAGTGTTTACATAGATATTTTTATACCCCAAGCATACTCCAAAGAATTTTTCCTTCAGTAGACAGCAAATGTTGCAGGTGTGATTGGGATGAAACAGGTAACTGGGAACATAAATTAAATAAATTACACTCCCAGAAATTATTTTATTTATTTATTTATTTATTTGACATTTGTCTACTGGGAAAGTCCAGCTGGGCAGGTACCAATTTTCAGTGGAGGCCCGGGGAGAAAAGTTCCATAAACAGAATACAAAAATATTTATTTTATTTATTTACATTTGTTTACCTGGAAACTCTGACTGGACACAGGTCACCTTTCAGCGGTGGCCCGGGGAGAAAAGCTCCACAGAAAGACATGGTAGATGGTAAACAACAACAATCAAGGTATGTATACAATATAAAAAAGTTACACTGATATGGTACAAAGAGAGAATCATAAGTTACACAGCAACAGATAATCAAAGTTTAACAAAGCAGTAGCACACAGTTACATTGTAACTTTCTTTGTATTGAGAGATACAAAACTTAGCAAATCAGCAATACATGGATACATAGAAATTGACATTGCTTATAGAGGTTTTGACAGAGAAATTACAGACAATGCATCTGTCATAAGTACAAAATGATTGATGTTTTTTGTAATATATAGAGTATCAGGGTGGTAATAAGGGGGGAGTTTAAATTGACAGTCCTATGAGGTAACATTAGTAGTAAAAGTAGGAAGTGTTAATCAGGGTTGGAACATGGGCAGAGCCATATGTTAGTTAAATGGCTTTTGAGTAAGTGTGTAGGGTTAGTTGTAAATCTAATAGTTTGAAGAAGTGTGTTCCAGATTCTTGCTACATAATTTGAGTACAGTGAGTCACCTGGGTATTCTTGGCTTTGTTTATTTGTAATAGTGATTTATTAGTGGAATGTAAGGCACGATTATTGGAGTAAAGCTGTATTATGTTTTGAGGGATTGTTTTTTTTTTTTTTCTGGTTGGTAAAGGAATGTGTATGGGCCTTTGTAAGCTGGGAATAGGATAAGAGATGCAGAAGTTCTAACCAGGTGAGTCATTTCACGGCTAAGCAGTGATGGGATCTATATGTAGAGTCTGTGGCGAATTTTGCTAGTTTATTATAACAAGCTTCAAGTTTACCTAGATCTGTTTTCTTTATGTTGGTGAGTATGGGTGAGGCGTAGAGGAGTGCAGACAGTAGGTGGGTTCTTGGGATGGTGACTTTGGTGTCATTTGTTAGAAGTGTTTCTGTATAATGTGCCTAGTTTTTTTATGTACCTTCCTGATATTTTGAGCTAAATGTCAAACTTCATGTTATTATCAATAATTATGCCTAGGAGTTTAGCTGGTAAATGAGCTGGCAGACTTTAAAGATTCCATGCAGAGTGCTTTGTCAGAGACACTGGGTCAGAAAATTGGTATAACTAAGGAAATGTTTTGAGCTAGGATACAGAATCAGAATTGCCTAGACATAATAGGCCTTGCTAAGTCTAAGTATGGTGGCTGTCAAAAAAGCAATTACTAGAAAATGGAAATCAAAGTCTAAACCGACTTTACTTCTTCTTCTTCTTTCGGCTGCTCCCGTTAGGGGTCGCCACAGCAGATCAACTGTTTCCATTTCTTCCCGTCCTCTGCATCTTGCTCTGTCACACCGACTGGCTGCATGTCCTCTCTCACCACATCGATAAACCTTATCTTAGGCCTTCCTCTTTTCCTGTTACCTGGCAGCTTCATCCTTAACCTCTTTTTCCCCAATATACTCTGCATCCCTCCTCAGCACATGTCCAAACCAACGTAATAATCTTGCCTCTCTGGCTTTGCCTCCAAACCTTCCAACCTGGGCTGACCCTCTAATATACTTCTTCCTAATCCTGTCCATCATCATCACACCCAGTGCAAATCTTAACATCTTCAACTCTGCCACGTCAAGCTCTGACTCCTGCCTTTGTCAATGCCACTGTCTCCAACCCGTATAACATAGCTGGTCTCACTACCCTCTTGTAGACCTTCCCTTTCACTCTTACTGGTACTCGTTTGTCAAAAATCACTCTCGACACTCTTCTCCACCCATTCCATCCTGCCTGTACTCTCTTCTTCACCTCTCTTCTACACTCACCATTACTCTGAACTGTTGATCCCAAGTACTTAAAGTCGTTCACCTTTGCCACCTCTACTACCTACATTCCTCACCATTCCTCTGTCCTCCCTCTCATTCAAACACATATATTCTGTCTTAGTCCTGCTGACCTTCATTCCTCTTCTCTCTAGAGCATATCTCCACCTCTCCAGCGTCTCCTCCACCTTTTCCCTACTTTCACTACAGATCACAATGTCATCTGCAAACATCATAGTCCACAGGGACTTCTGTCTGATCTCGTATGTCAACCTGTCCATCACCATTGCAAATAAGAAAGGGCTCAGAGCTGATCCTTGATGTAATCCCACCTCCACCTTAAACGCATCCGTCACTCCCACCGCAGACCTCACCGCTGTCACACTACCCTTGTACATATCCTGTACCAATCTTGCATACTTCTCTGCCACTCCTGACTTCCTCATACAATACCACAACTCCTCTCTAGGCACCCTGTCATATGCTTTCTCCAAATCCACAAGGACACAATGCAACTCCTTCAGACCTTCTCTGTACTTCATCAACACTCTCAGAGCAAACATCGCATCTGTAGTGCTCTTCCCTGGCATGAAACCATACTGCTGATCACTAATCATCACCTCCCTTCTTAACCTAGCTTCCACTACTCTTTCCCATAACTTCATGCTGCAACTGATCAGTTTAATCCCTCTGTAGTTACTACAGCTCTGCACATCACCCTTACTCTTAAAAATCGGTACCAAAACACTTTTTATCCATTCCTCAGGCATCCTCTCACTTTCCAAGATTTCATTAAACAATCTAGTTAAAAACTCCACTGCCATTTCACCTAAACACCTCCATGCTTCCACAGGTATGTCATCTGGACCAACAGCCTTTCTGTTCTTCATCCTCTTCATAGCTATCCTTACTTCCTCCTTGCTAATCCACTGCACTTCATGATTCACTATCCGCACATCATCCAACCTTCTTTCCCTCTCATTCTCTTCATTCATTAACCCCTCAAAGCACTCTTTCCATCTGCTCAACACAATCTCCTCGCTTGTGAGTATGTTTCCCTCATTATCCTTTATCACCCTTACCTGCTGCGCAACGACTTTACTAGAAGTAGCAAATGTAGTAAGAGAGAGAAAACAACTGGAACTGGGATCTTTAGAAAAGGGTACGAGCAAACTACACAGGAAATACTGGAAATTGTGGGAACAATACATACAGAGGAGGAACAAGGTTTAAAAGAAGGCAGGATTTGAATGAGTTACTTAATGTTTGACAGTGACTGGATAGATTATAAGTGATGTATGATGTTTGCAACCACAATTATGTTAATATGGTTTGTTTTCATTTATACAAATGTATTATTGCCTGTGTCATACATGATAATTTAATAAAGATGTTTCTTGTTTTAAATAAAAATGAACACTTTCAGGGTACAGTGTTTATCAACAAATTTAACTGCAAAAATAATCCACGGTTCACATCAAACAATGCAAAATCTGATATGGTACATGGCAAGTCATTTAAAAATAACTGGCACTAAGGAAGGAAGGAAGTGACGTTCAGCTTTTTGTAATTAACTAGCACAGAGTGCTGGGTACATGCAAGGTTTTATTTTTCCTTCAGAAATTTACGCGAGAATACCTACAGGTAGCAAAAAATTTACTGATCAGATGGACTAACAAGGGGCAAAACATTTGTGAAAAAAATGTAAACAATGTTTCAGAATTACAGTTTGTTTGTTCATTTTAATATATTAAACCCTGGGGATAGAGAGAAGAAATTACTCCACATAAGCATTTAACACAGAACAATAACACAACTGCTTCAATTTACAGTTAGCATCCAGAAGAGATAGTTAAGCACACATATTTAAGCCAGTTTCCAATTATGGACAAACTAAAGGTAGAAAGATACATTAATAAATGCACAGGAAGTAAACAACATGACAGAGAACAGTGAAGCTACTTTCCTAGCCAAGATGCCATTTAATTATAGGTTCATAGGTAGGTACTAGGCTATCGGCCCGAGGGCATTCATAAGCCTAGCCAGAGGGTGTCAGCTTTCGCCACCTCATTGATTAATTAATTGAGCCTCTGTCAAGAAGAGCCAATGAAGTGATCCCAGGGGTGTATTTTCTGTTACCCATCCACCCGTCAAGGTTTCTCTTGAAGAGTGTTAGTGAGGGGCTCTGCCTATTGTAGTTAAGAATTTTGTTCCAAAGCATGGGGAGTCTTTGTGACAGGAATCTATCCATCCAGCATGTTCTATTTATTGTTGTGGCGAGGTTCGGCTCACTAGAGCGAGTGGCTCGCAGTGACTTGGATTTCTTTAGGTGGAGCATGTCCATCAATTCTGAGTTGGACATGGCTTTGTAAGTCAGGACCTCTGAGTAAGCGATATGCCACTGAGTACAGCCGGAGTCTTTTCAGTCAGGCTGCATAGGACATTTGTTTGAGGCCAGTAATCCTCTTGGTGAGGTACTTTTGTGGTCTTTCCAGCTGTTGGAAGTGTCTTGTGAGGTACATCCCAAATGAGGCATTGTACTCTATGATGGGTCTGATGAGTGACGAGTAGAGGGGCACTATAACCTCTATTTCTAGATGCGAACCCTTTAGTAATTAGATGGGCTACACAGAAGAATTTCCTAATTACTTTGGCAATATGATTGTCAAAGGAGAGATTACTATCTACCTGGGTCCCCAGATCTCTTATTATCTCTTATGTATTAAGGAGGCTGCCACCTATGTGTTAATTCATGGGTGTTTTGTTTTTCCCAAACGGGATGACTATGCATTTTTTGGCATTTAGCTTGAAACCATGACTTTGACACCAGGTGTCCGTCTCAGTAAGGCCCTTTTGGAGAATGTCTGTGTCAGCCGGAGAGTCAATTATAGCTCCCAGTTTGGAGTCATCGGCGAACTTGGTTAGCCATAGTCCTCCTGTGGTTGCCTGTACTTCTGAGATGTATATGCCGAACAGTAGGGGTCCCACGACCGAGCCTTGTGGGACACCACTTGTGACTAGTTTAGAGTCGGACCCGGAGCCCACTATTCTTACCATGTGAGTTCTGTCTAAGCCAGGTGGCAACCCATCTCATGACATAGGGATTTCTGTTCAGGCTGGTGAGTTTTTCTATAATTCCTGAGTGGGGAATGGTGTCAAAAGCCTTGGCGTGGTCAAGGTAGGCTGTGTGAACCACCTTCCCCTCATCTATGGCCTTGGTGACTGTCTTGAAGAAGTCAATCAGGTTTAGTAGGCATGATCTGCCCTTAAAGCCAAACTGGGTCACGTCAAATGTTTGGAGGTTCCCAATGTCTTTGTTAATGAGTTCCATGATGATGCACTCCATAGCCTTGCAGACCAGGCTAGTCAGGCTTATGGGGCGATAGTTACCAGGGTCAGTTGCGGCCCCTCCTTTGTGGAGCAGAATAACCATTACTGTGCGCCATTCTATGGGCACGTAGCCTGTGGAGAGGCTGAGGTTGAACAGTGTGTTTAGGTGGGGGGGGGGGGTTAGTTCGTTCTGTAGTTTGTGCAAGACGCAGCCTGGGACACCATCTGGCCCCACTGATGCTGTGCTTTTGGCTTTTGAAAGGGCTGCTTTCACCTGTGCATCTGTGATTTCCGGGACACTACACTTTTCCGGTATTGTTGTGGGCCCTTTTGGAGGTGAGAGAGGGGTGAAGTTTGCACTGAATCTGCCAGGATGTTGGCAATATCAGTAGGTTCAGTATAGTTTCCGCTATTTTGCACTAGCTCAGAGCATATCTGCGAGTTGCCACTTAGATACTTGACATAGCTAAAGAAGACTTTGTGGTTATCTTTTGAATCCTTGGCTATTTTTCTTTCGAAGTTAGCCTTGAATTATTTTATGAGGGACCTTATTTTCTTACAGATACTGATCAGGCATGTCTTTCCTTCTTGGGATTTGCTTTTTTCCTGAACTAGTTTCCTCCTTCTATTGTATAGCCTGTTTATGGCAGGGGTCCACCAGACTGGTTTCCTTCTCTTAGGGGAGTGAGTCTTGGTTTTGATAGGGATGGCACGATACATGCATCCTTGTAGGTGCTCATAGAGTAATATATACGGCAGTATTCAGCTGACAACTGAGGGGATATGGGAGGTTGAGAAAGTAAGAGTCTTAGCATTAGCAAGGAAAAACAGGTAATCTAATATACAGTGGCCAGTGTGGAAAGATCTTTTAATGCCAACCCCCATGGTACAACTGAGTTTCCTTATTAGCCTGATTATATAGCCAAGGTATTGAAACTCATAGAAATTCTTTTTTCCTTTTCTTAAATATTTTTGGAGAATGATGGCATAGGTAACAGGCATAATGAAATGCTGCATTCTTTCATCAATAATGTTCAAATGTTGAACAGGCACAAGGTATTTAGGACGGCCAAAGAAGAAATGCGTCTTTAAGTAACTTCTGTGGCTCTGTAAGACTAGTCCTGTCCAAGGCTCAAAATGAATAAAGCATTTTGATTAACAAGGCCATGCCACAAAGCTGTGCAATATAATAAGCAACCTTAGAGGTTTCTGGCAAGACTGGCTCTGCATTGGGCACTATGTACTCAATGGTGACAGGTATTTATAGCATTGTACCAATTATTCTAGTGGAAAATGGATATGCAATTGTGACGTCCCCACTCCTAGCCAGTAATCAAGGAGCCTGAATCCTCACAACTAACAGTGGAGAAGGACGTTCACTTGGAACAAAAATGGATACACCCAGTATTGCCAGATGTGGCTCTCTGCATCAAGCACAATTTCCCTTAAGTGAACACAGGGAGCACAGTCAGCTCGGGGGCTGGGTCCTCTCGCTCTATCTCCAGATCCCCAGTAAAACTTCCAACTGGCACAGGAGTAGGGTTGAGTCCTCAGTCAATTGTCTAAGCCAAGTCCTCCAGCACCCTCTCTGTGAAACCAGTGCTTTGTGTCTCTGCTCCAAGCAGCTTACACACGCACTCTTCGAGATTGATTTTCACACACACACACACACACACACACACACACACGGAAAAGGTTGGCACAGATTTACTAGCTATGCCCCTTTCTGCCCCGACTATAAGGTAGTTACACCGCCACTAGACTTTATTAAATTTGTCCACTCATTTAGTCATGAGAGTATAGTATTTTTGGATGTGTTAATTCCCAAGGACACTGGGGGGGGGGTTAAATCTAATATTCATTGTAAACCTACATTTTTCAACAGTTATCTACATTTTCATAGCTGTCATCCTATGTTTCAAAAGAGGTCTGTGGTAAAAGGTCAATTGGTAAGATTGTATCAGATGATGGTGTATTTGCAGTTGACTGCGATAAACTGTTGGATAGGTTTGTCAAGCGGAAGGATTCTATGGATTTTTTTTAACTCCAATTAGAGATGAAGTGGACAATAAAGGACTTCGTAAAATTTACTCCCCCTTTTATATTACACTAGTTATGAGACACAGAGGGGGGCCTGTGGGTGACAGTAGTAGGCCAGGGACCCCTGCCTTAAGTTTGGATTCAACTATAGCAACCCCCAAAAAAGATTTTTCTAAACCGTGTATATTGACTTTCACATTGGAATCATATAGGATAGCTGGGGTGCTAAAAGACAATTGGTTATTAATTTCATCTAATTTACTGTTACACAACGTTTTGGGTGATGAACCGGTAATTGTGTACCGAAGGAATACTACTTCTAAGGATTTGATGGAAAGGGATACTCAGTTCAATATAAAGGGATGTTTGTAGGACGGACATAAATGGGATGTCCAAATGTGGCCATTGTAAGATGCGCCAACACATTTTAGAAGGCTTAACTTAAATGGTCAGATCACTAAGGTGAAAGGAAAGTACAATTGTGATACTAAATGGTGCATTTATGTTGCTTGTTGTCAAATGTGCCTTGAGTTTTACATCAGTTAAACTATCAGGAGAGTGAAAGATAATAATGTCCCTTCCATGTTCGTAAATTCTAAGTGCAAGGAAACAAATGCACTTTTTAGACACATAAAGGAATGTCCCTCTCATTTTTTTAGGTATTGTATAGTGGAACAGGTGAAAAGGGATATGAGGGGCAGGGTAACTTAAGACTACTTATTAGTCAGGGAACTATTATGGCAGCTTAGGTTAAATGCATTAGTGTGCCCTGGTCTTAACACCTGTTCAGTTGTCCCTGTTCTCAATCTTAAGAGTTGGGAATGCTAAAGTGTTGTTTGGGGCCACTAAATTTACAAACTCTTTTTTACGTATTAATGATATATACAATAATATATATTTTTTTATTTATACAATGTTTTACAACTACGTGAATTGACAATTTTAAACAAAAATGTTTTTTTGTGAATATTTCTTTAAACTTTTGAATTGTTTTCACTGTCACGTGATTCTAACAGTGTATTTAAGTGGGTTTTAATGTACTTGCAGTAGTTCTGATGAAGTCCCACATGGGATGAAAGCATTCAACTGCTGGATGTTTATGTGACAATAAAATGCAGTGTGAATTCACCTTCCTTTGCCTACGGTGTTATTGCGCTTGCAAGGGTACCCAATTATACTGAGTGAAATTAATATTAATACAAATGATAGTGTATGGCTAATGTGGTAAGGCTTTCAGGAGTGACCAGAGCTGTTTCCAAACATATATAAATACTCTCAGAGATTAAAATATTCCCTTAAAGACCATCCACCATGAAAAGTTTAAATATATTTAATAATAAACAATAAAAGAACATGAAAATACTAAATAGCTATTTACAATAAGCACCAAAGTTTCATTCACAGGAAATACTAAAAATAACACAGGTGGACAGGTTCACACAGTTACAGAAAAACAATATTTAACTAATCTCACTAGATTTTCCTGACTGATCTAAAGAATTATTAGTCTCTTATTACTTACTACAGCAAGGCATGAAAAAGTAGGTGAGGGGTCCTTCCTTGTCAGGGTACAAAAACAGACTGTTCTGAGACTTCAGTCTCATCTAGTATTAAACATTATTTTACTGATGGATTACAGAATGACATCACATACATCTAGTCATCTGACTTCTGGTTCCCATGCTTCCCCCTTGGCTAGAAGCTGTCAGGATTTATCACATATATGTCAATAATACACACACACACACACACACACACACACACACACACACACACACACACACACACACACACAGCCTTGCTAAGGTCTGCTGCAGGTCCTGGAAGTCATAAAACAATTCCAAACCTCCACCCATCCAGAGTAGCAATTAGTTCACCCCAATAACAATACAGGAAGCTTCCTAGTACAGGCTTTCTGTCTCTGGCTGCATTAAAAACTGCACGATACAATCTTGATTGCCTAAGCCAGGTAATTTAATTTCAAACTATTTTCAAAGTTTGAGATTAACCTCTTTTCTTCCAGTATTCTCTGTTAAAACATATACATTTAAACAGTTATAATAATACATGTATGTTTCTTGTTCTGTCCAGCAGGGCACACTGTTGGTACATTTTTTTTTAACACAAGCGGCTTTACAAATACATTTTTCAACACAAGCATCTGTACAAATCAGTTTGATATACAAATGACATATAATTCTTTACACAATTCCAGCTAGCTCTGCTGGCATATGTTACACATTCACCGCCCTACTTCTCTTGGCATATCTGGCAATACCTCACATCGTCACAGTGATGCAATGACTTTGTTACCGTATACACTATAGTTTATCCAGCACAATGAAAAGTGGGTAAACTGGTGGGTCAAGTGGTCTTTGTAGCCAAATACTATATTTAGTGTATGGTAGAATGTTATTCAGGCACTCACTCAATTTTTTAAGCTGCTCAGTAATGTCCTAAGTAAATGTTTGCAACAGCTCATTAGATCAATGAAATAGCTGGTATATACAATACAAGCCACTTTTGACCTCTACATAAATAATGGTCATCAGATGCATTAGGCACTCCACCATATGGCATAAACAATAATGATAAACACATTAGAAAAAAAGCAATTTGCCTGTACAGGATATTTAATGCATGGTGGCCACTTAAGTGTTGCACTCTGGGCCAGCATGAATCACACCTCTGTAGAACCACACATCTTATTTTGTCACTACTACAGGAAAATGCACTACAGATAACCAGAATGCACTAATTTCATCTCCACCAGTTTTTATAATGAATATCAGAGGTGGCGTGGCATCCCTCCAAACAGCTCACAAATGTGAAAAACTGGTGACTGCATCTTGTGAGGGTTTGGTAATCTGTGCAGGATTAGTTTCTATATCTTACACTTTGTGTGACAGCAAGTTAGGCTTTGGCTCCCCAGTTACCCCAACTAGGATTAAATGGCTAATCACAGAATGAATGAATGCTATGCTTTCACCGTTTTACCAGTATAACCATTCAGGTACTACTAAACGTGACTTGTTCTGGAAAGTACTGTACAAAACAGAAAATGAAACTGACTTTCGTCAGTAAGCAAGCTTCCAGCTTGGACACAAAAAGGGTATTGCTTCTGAAGAAGTAAAGGATATGGAGAGGGAAGGAGTGAACTCAAAAGTGGTACTGTAATTCTATGCAAGCTATGGTGCAGGCAGATGGGCAGCTATTTTACTTCATAAATGACGATCACAACCTTCTGTTCCTCCCATATCACAGGTTGCAGAAGTAACTTCCTTACATTCAGACTTCTGATCACAGCATAGCATCTGCACTACCAAATAATACCGATTATGATAAGATTTCCACAGAATCGTACATTACGATGAATTAGCTGAAAACAAAGCACATTACGCATTTTACCTGCAAATCATATTAATGGCACAGGTAAGCTACCGTGCAATCTTAAGTTAATCAGACTTATTGTATATCCTACTGTGTGTGGGTGGACAAAGGCAGACAGTAGTGCTGAGTGCTGACGCATGTTTTGTTTGTTAACAATCCCATGCCTGTTAATTCAAAGCCATATTAGATTGAAAGACATGCCCTGATCAGATTGAATTTACTGCCAAAAGAAACTCCGCAGAAACACACTGAAGTCATCTTTTTACTTTTAACATACCACGCCTTAGCACTAATTCAAGGTAATTAAGTGATCATGTTTAGAAATCTTGAACCATTTTACCAAGGAAAAAAATAGATAGGGTGTATACCAGTTCGACACATGACGTGAAGCAAAAGCACAAAACTGAAGTTGTAACCATAGATACCTTGCACTCACAAATTAAGCAAATGACTGCATTGTTGCTGTACGCATTGTATGCACCGAATCTGTGTTTGACAACATTAAAGCACGGTATTTACAAAACTCATTTGACTGACATTACCTCATTAGATTACTGAGCGACTCCTAATAAAAGCACTAGCACCTCCGCCAATACCGGTCCGCGTTTAAATAATCCACTTCCGCTTAGCCTAGCACAAACAGACGCCCTCCGCGTTCAAGCGACTACGTGATTTGCTTGTTGGTGCGCGTGACTGTAGTTGTTCCACCCATTTCTCATGAGAAAAAGTCTCATAGAACGTAATAGTGATTTCACCCACTAAATCTAAGTGTTAATGTTTTACAGAACACGTGAAATATCGGATCATGTTAAAGGTCTGGAGTTTTTGAAGTCGTGCGAGTAAGAACTATATCAGTTTACCAGCTCTTGTCCTTTCTTCAATTTCTAACATTAAGGATGGGCGATAGGCATGAGAAAAAAATTATTCTGACTGGTTTGCTTGAGCTCACAGAACAAGGAAGAAATATTTTAAGCAACGCTATTGAGGAATATAATACAGGTAACATTAAGGATTAAAACAAATGGGTACCCAGGACCTGTTTATTTTTACATGGATTTGCTTTCTTTTTGGTAATTCAAATAGGTAAAAATGGGCTGTCATAGCCGGCAACAGGTTACCCAGGACCTATTCATTTGTACATAGACTTGCTTTCTTTTTGGTTCCTTACTGTCTGGTATTCTGTTGGATGTTCGAGAAATTATCCGGGGTGTAGGATTAAGTACCAGTTTATTGATATCACTGTTTATTCTTATTCATGCAAGCAGTGTTGTGACCTGAAGTTGTTAAGTTATCTGTTTTGCATTTTTTATGTTACGGAGACCAGCATAGACATCCATGTAAGCAGTACTAATTAATAGTGCAATAACAGCACCAATAAAACCAGTAATCAAACCACCAATACACGAACTGGCTGAGAACTCCTTTACTTCCAATTCAGTAAAATATAAAATGAAAATAACACAAACGCAGAGCAACAAGTAAGGTAAGCACCAGACGAAAGCGCTTACCTTACTTGTTGCTCTGCGTTTGTTTTCATTTTATATTTTACTGAATTGGTTCGTGTATTGGTGGTTTGAGTACTAATTAATAGAATGGGAGAATTGTTAGGCTCCCCATCCCAGATCATCCCACCTAGGGATAAGACTGAGACCTGAGGCTTCTTGTTTGCTGGAAGATCTCACCCTGTGGACTGCTAGAGAAGATGTTTTGATTTTGAGTTATTAAAGGACCGTGCCATACTTTCGTTTTGTTAATTTTATCTCTTGTTTACTCTTACCTCCTATCGATCATGTGATCGATGTTCTTGATATTTTCATATATTGTGCTCTTGGTGGTTTAGTCACACTTTGATAGTAAATCAATGATTGATCATTGTCCTCCTGAAACTAGGGCTGCCACCTTTTCAAATGGCCAAAGTGGGACATTTTGGTACAAACATCAGATTTTACAGGCCGACACATACCCATGGTCAGTACAAAGGTTAGAACTTAACTTTTTTGCCTAAATAAAAGCTTATTCTTGTAGCATTTTAGTTGCTTATTCTGTTTCTTATAACATTTAGGTATTTTAGATGCAGAATAACTGTTTTATGAAACTATTACATAAAGTATAGGAAATTTTGTCCTAAAATCTCAGGACATTTGACATTTTTACAATTTTTTGTCAGGACACAACTGCCCAAAGAGGGACTGTCCCTCGCAAAGTGGGATAGGTGGTAACCGTACCTGAAACACGTCAGCAGTCACAGTCCAGTTAGTGGCATCATTGATGACAGTCATGCCATGGCATTCGGGATGCAGACTCAGAATAATGTTAAAAGGTGAAGAGGGTTGGATGGTTATTTTGTGGCTGCACTGAAACAAAAGTAATGGAATTTCTATTTTGTTTCCTTTTTCAAATGAAACCATAATGTGTTGCATGGATTCTGCTGCAGCTTGTACCACATAAAAATCATCACAAGCAGACTCTCAAAACATTTTATTTTATTAAAATCTCCATCCACAAATTTTTGGTTACTCATTGAACTGATGTGCCTGTAACAAATCCGTTAGTGGGGATAAACGGTGAGTTAAAAATAGCTAGCAGCAGCTTGCTGTTCACTAAACTTCCATAACTCTTACTTTGTCTTGCAAGTGACCAAGCATGCATATAACATATCTCTGGAAAGTGGCATAATTTTTTGTAACTATTGTAATGTCTGAGAATTTACACAATTTTCCATTGTATGCATAGTTTGAGTATGAGACACAATCAGCATAATGGTTTTCACCTTCCAAGCACAAAGTACAGGGTTCAAGCCTGACCCGTGGCCAGCACATGTGAAGTTTATGTGTTCTCCCTGTGTCTGAGTAGGGCTCCTTCCACCTCAAGAAAATGCGTGATGTTTCTACCTCATACTTGAGATACGTGTCCACAGCGTGTACCCAAAATTGAACAGAATCATGGGCGGCAGCTCTAGGTGGTGCTTTTTGGGGGGAGAATTGTGTAGACCAAGTGTTTTTGGCATCAACTGTGGTGCACAGTATGACCTCTGAGAACACAGACCACAGGCTACTCACCAAAAATGGGCTTTTGCTGGTGATAACTGGGTTGAGAACCTAACTCACTTCTTCCTATGCCAGGTATCCATACTAATGGAGGAGAGGTATCTGTCTTTATTGGCTAGTGTTTGTCTACCATAAAGCCCAGCAGCCTTGGGTCGGTAAACTCGCTGGCTGGTGTCCATTTGCCCAGCTTGTATTATCTAAGATTTTTCTGTTTAGTAAAAGCCCTGCCAATACCTAACTATCGTAGCACTGTATCTGTGTTCACTAACTGGATGTAACTTTGAAGCAGATGACATGATGCTAAGGTTGAGACTGGACATCTTGTGTACTCAAGAGACAAGGTGAAAGGGCAGTGTAGCAAGGTGACTAAGCTTGGGATCCAAAGTTCACTAATCACAGACTAGAAATGGTGAGGGAGATCTTCTGGTAGACTCATGTCAGCCAAACTCCTGAAGTATAATGGTAGTTAGGCTGAGGTTATGAATACCAATGTTCCACAGCAAGATGATGCATTGAAAATAGTGCAATAGGTCAACAGTTGCAGGACCTACAAGATGGAGCAGGGCAATACGAGTTGGTCATGGTAATGGGGGACCTGAATTTACTGTTTGGGTCCACATGGGTGCAGCAACTGGAATAAGGAGAGGGCATTCTAGGCATCTATCTGGCAAATGACTTGACTTGATTCTGGCCAATTCGCTAAGATAGTAAGTCACAAGAATGTCCACCATACAAAACAGTAGTCTTCTCCTAATAAGGAAATGCATTGCAGCTGTTCATCATTGCAGAGGCTTAGATTCTAAGATGGCAGTTTTTAAATTTGCAAATTGCTTTAACTGGGGCTTTGTCTCCAGTACTAATGGATGAAAAAGCACCATGTTTCAATGTGGACACACACGGAGTCTTTTTATAGTCCAAGTACATGTTTACCTAGTAGCTTTTGTTTATGTTATCTTTATTATGATTCCTCAAAAAGTAATAGAATTCTGTCAGTAGTGATTCTGCTGTTGAGACTGATGCGCACTTTTACTGGAATGTTTCACTTTTTTTTTTTACTGTTGTATGATTATAGCATTTTATGCATGTTTTTTTTTACTGTTGTATGATTATAGCATTTTATGCATGTTCTGGGAACTGTGGGGTCTTGTACACATGGTGAGTGCAAGGGAAGGGCCTTGTTACCATTCATAATTGCTTTTTTGTGTGCATGTTTCGATTTTAAAATGCAAACAAACTATGGCTTATTAGATTGTGATTCAGACCAACCCAGATTAACCACATACACACATTCCTTTAACCCAGAAGGATCGCCACAAGAGAATTTCAGGTACTGATTTTTCAGAGCATGGCCAAAGTTCAGTTTGGAGCAGCTTTCTCTTAAATCTAAGGCAGTATATCTTGAAACACCACTGCGGAACTGAATTAAAACCTGACTTATTTAATGACTGGTAGAATTATTGTGGAGTAACTTTGGTATAGAAAAGGGGTTTGGTGATAACTTTTTTGTGCCATAAAACAGGTGCAGGGCTGGTGTTAGCATTTTGGGGACCCCAGCAAATGTCAAGTTGGGGGCCCCTAGGCATTTCCAGTTTAAGTATTACCCTGTCGCAGCCACTACTCCTAAGCAACCTTTTAGTTCATGCTGCAAATATTTAGCAGTAATACACAAGGCTGACCTGTAACTATGATGCTCTTACATTACAGCTGGTCTGTATACCACACTATGTTGGCCCATCTCAGAGGAACATATACAGGTGCTGGCCTTTAGTTGTAACAGTAATACATTACAACAACTCTATGTACAGTTCTGGACTAAGGTCAAATGATGCCCTAGACTTGCTATTTCAGCCTCCCACACAGACACCCACCAGTCCTCTCCTCTCCTCCCCCATCTCAGGATCCCCATACTATGCACATTACTTTTTCTTCCTTTTTTCACATTTTGTGTTTCTTTTCACTTTTTCAAGAAGTCATGACTTTCTGTATGCTCTGAAGTGTATTTTAAGGTTATTTATTTATTTTTTTTTTACTTAAACAGAAATTGTGATTAAGGAAAGAAATTCAGTGTTGCTGTTCAGCTTTATTTTTCCTTCCGTTTTTTCAACACACCTTCCATTACCAAGACAAGAGTAATAAACAATTAGGAAATGATTCAAATACGCCAGGGCCCAAGAAGCCATAGGGCTATAGATGCTGTGGGATGTATTTTAGAGAATTTTCTCACCCTGTTCATCCAATGGTGGCCTAAACAAAAATCATGGGTAAGAAAAGAATTTCAGTCGTATTTGTTTATTTTTTTCAAGGAAGACATAAGTTGTGCCCAAAGCTTAATGTTCAAAGTTGACAAAATAGTATCTCACAATAAACTAAGCCAGTTGTGAGGATTCACAGGTCCTATCACCTAACCCCCTCCAAAATACAGTTTCTGCCTATATACTCCTCTGGTGTTATATTGGGATGAACACAGAGGTTCAGATTGCCACAGTCATGTATTTCAGGTATCTGCTGACATACATAGCATGCCTCATCACTCCTCCCCATCTGCCATTATTGGGTGTGTGCACAGATAAAAATCTGTGATATTTTTTACACACACACTATAGTAATACTAATGTTGTACTTATTTCAGCAAATAACAATACATTATGCAACACAGGTACTGCCACACCAGATCAGTGACTGTTGTGCAGCAGTTGTCAAACAGCAGCAGGAGTAAGTCACTTTTATTTACCTCACTAAGGAGTAATGCATACTTGTCACTTTCTCTGATTTCATAGACCTTCCCTGATTTTGCTCATAATTTTGCTCTGTCCTTCATAAAAAAAAAAAAAAGTTTGATTTGCTTTTAAATCATTCAAGATTATAGACAGTCAAGAAATTCAGACATACTTCTTCTTATTGTCCAAAAGGTGTATGCCGATGCAAAATATGTTCTACTATTTTTTTTTAAGTGAATTAGAGAAATATTTAAAACCACTGCCAATCATGAGCGGGCAGGTGATCCGCTGTGGTGACTCCTAACCGGGAAAAGCCGAAAGAAGAGAAATATTTAAAACCTGTTTCTGATTTTGAGCCTTTATTCTGCTGTTGTTTTTGACTCTGCCCAGATTTCTTAAGCAAAGAAGTTGAGAGTTGTAGTATCTGGTTCTGCTAGCACTTATAAATTTCCCTACAAAAGAAAACCATTCCTCGAGCAGAAGTATCAGCTCTTCTTGTAATCCAAACTTTGCACTGAGATCGGTCACTCTGGGCTGTTGATCTCTATAGTGCTTACCTTGCTCATGTTCATTCAGTGTTACCCTAATAGGGTCACATCACAATCCTGCTCAGGTTAGAGAGTGTTGTTGTGACACTCGGCTTATCCCGGTTAGGGGTCGCCACAGCAGAACTCCAGTCCGTTAATGTTTGGTAGTGGATGTGCCGAATTACCAGCCCTGACGCGCAACCTTCAACGAAGGCACGCCCATTCATGCATGCCTCCACACACAAGACGCTCTAGCTGAGAATTGAACAGGACAAAGTCTTGCTGTGAGGTGACAACGCTACCGCAGCACCACTACCGAGGTAAAGTAATTTCCCCGACCAGCAGCAGCTTTTGTGGGCCCCCCCCCCCCCACAGTCGAGTATTATTAAAGGCCCCCCTGCAGTTTCAATTATTCAGTTACTTAAAACTGGCTATGTTAGTTTTTTTAGGCTATGGCGTTTGCCTTACAAACGCAAGGTGCAGGGTCTGAGTCTCACAAGGGATAATTGGCTCGACTTAAAATGGCTCGCAAGGGCAGTTAGCTTAGTACTGAACTATGAACTTTAGTGGAGAGAATGTCCAGCTGGGTTTAAGTCAAGTATGTCAGTCGTAAAATATTTAATGAAATTGTGAAGCCTGTTACTTAATAAAACACTTAATATCACTAGAGTTATTTGAATTTTAAAGAAGATATAAGAATCATCACCCACCTGGCTTATTAAGTACACAAGGTTGCTGTACTAGCTTTTGTTGGTTTTACAGATGGTGGAAAATATCAAAATAAAAATAACTTGTTGTGGTTGGGTCCCCCAGAAACGGGGGGTCCCCAGCGACCACAGAGTTTGCTGGTGCCTAAAGCTAGCTATGACAAGAGAAAGTTTAACACCGTGGAATTAGAGGGTTAAAACCTTGACTGTTGCCCCAACAACCCCTCCCCCTGATTATCGGCACTGTTGCTGGAGGAACTGTGTGAGGGAGAGTGAGTGACCATTGCACACCATTGGGGAAGTGTTAGAAGCTTTGCTTGCCTCGATAGTGACACCTGTTGGATGTGTTGCCTGCATCAATGAGTCTAGTGAGCTTGTACTGTAACAGTGTGCTGCTTAAAGGGACAGTCCCAGGGCCCTTTTGTTTTTATTCTGGTTTACATGTTCTGTCTGGCTTTCTGGGCAGGTCCCAGCTTTGACTGTGAGGGGTTGGGGGAATAGTGACTACAGGAAATTCCAAAGGTGTTAGTCATATTCCATCTCAAATTCAGTTGTACTCGCAACAGCTCTCAAGTAATTCATTAGTTTTGCATTTGTCTTTTTATCTTCAGGCAAAAGTAGCCTTTCTAAAGATTAATGACCTGGCTTGCTGTTATCTTGCATGAAAACATATGAGCAATGCAAAGTGAAAAGAATGAAGTGTTTGGTCTATTACATGTTAAAAATTTTGTGCTCACTCCTGAATGCAAGCTAAGTGCAATGATTTTATGACATGACTGCCACTATCTCTGCAGAATGCATCTGAATGATGCAAGCTTCAGACAGTAGCAGAAGCAGCCTTCTCTCCCTTTTTTATGCTTATTATTTTTTTATCTGAATACTGGTCGTATGCAGTGGCTTTCTGACTTTATAGCTCTATAAAAATGCATTTGTGATGCAAGGTTCAAACATTAGTAGACTGTCTTCAATTCCTTTCATTTTCTGATGTAAAGTTTTGATTTCTAAATATTAGCGGAGTGCCCTGATTTTATGATCTGCTTCTAATTCTGTACAAGCAGCAGTGATGCACAGTTTTTAAACATAAGTAGGTATACTCATCTTACCCCTTTCATATTTTATTTTGTGTTTACTTCTGTCTACTAGTCAAGTGCAATTCCTGGTATACACGTTGCACCTTTGAGTTACCGCATTGTATGTACAATATGCTCTTCAGCATTTTTCTCAAAGTTTTGATATTACAGCTGTTTACATTAGTCTAGTCACACTGTGGTTATTTGTAAACAAATAACTGAAATGATGCCGAGTAGGTTTTTCGTTTTCATTTCAACAGTTTGTAATACCTGATGTGTGACCGATCCCAGTCTGGCAACCATTAGTCCTAAATTATGCCACTCAAACTATGGTTGCCATTCCAAAATACTGACATGGTGGCAATGACAGAACTAATATCATACCTAGCTTGATACCTTGTGCTGTCTAATGTCTTGCCCCCCATGGCAGATCAACAGAAGATAAATACAAAACTTCCTGTATGTGTGCTGTCACCGGATTTCATATGCTGCTTTTGCAGAACTATATGTAGTGTCACTGTGGGGTTGCCACCTTTCTAAGTGGCCAAAGTGGGTCTTTTTATGCACATGTGTTCATAGATGATTTCTAGTATGCCAGGCACAGATCTCCTCTCAACAGCTACGAGCAGTCACTAAATCTCCAAATTACTTGGCTATATAATTAAATCCAAACAAACTCATAACAATATCAGTCTGTATCCCCCCTGGTAACCTCTCCACCATTGAAGAAATATTCTCATGGTCATCCATCTATTTTAGCTAGAAGACTATCATAGGTGATTTTAATACTGACTGGCACACCTGCTCCTCTGCCACCCCCCTCCAAATCCATCAACCTATATGGATACACACAGGTTATAAACTCGCCCACTAGAATTGACAAACATAGGGCAAAAAAACAATTCTCGACTGGATCCTAACTAATAAACATTCTCTAGTCTGGCACTCGGACTGTCTTCTTGACAGCATAAGTGACTACCTACCCACCTTCCTCGTCAGGCACAGAGTCAACATCCCTAAATCTATAATATACAGAGAAATTAGAAGCAATAAGCACTTTTCTACAGCCACCTTTAACTCTCTACTACAACTCTGTGACTGGTCCCCATTATTTCAACTAAACCTTGACGCTGCTGTGCAATATTTCAATACAAAGTTCCTTGAAATTCTAAATACTCGAGCCCCAATTAGAAAAATCCAAGTCGACGCTAACTATACCCCATGGCTGTCTAATGAAACCGAACAACTCCTCAAAGATGGACAAGTCCTGAACCCTGTATTACATCATCAAAACACAAAATTCTCTTGATGCCTGTTGTCACCTAAGAAACAAAGCCAAAACCCAATTCAAAAAGGATAAAAGAACCTACTCTACTCCAATTCAAAACATCCATCATAACAATCCTCAAAAATTCTGTAATAGTATAAAAAAGCTTCTTCTGTTAGGACGGTCCTCAACTTCTCCCACCACTTCCAATTCCATAGATTCTTTGGCCACCCAGTTTAACTTTCTTTACTAACTCCATCCTGTCTCTCCTAAAGCAATCATCCCACCCCCTAGCAATTCCACTGTCTTTTCCCTGGCACCCATCCAAACATCCACCATAAGAAAACTACTGCGTAAATTAAAACCCACAACCCTTGCTGTTGACCAGCTACCAAACTCGTCCATTAAAGTTTGCTGCTAATTCCATACTCTTTCCTATTTCTATACTAATTAATAGATCAATCATAGAACACTATGTTCCCAAACTTTGGAAACCTCATACATCATCCCTCTACACTAGGGTGGTATCCTCATCTTCTTTCGGCTGTTCCCGTTAGGGTCGCCACAGTGGATCATCTGTTTCCATTTCTTCCTGTCCTCTGCATCTTGCTCTCACACCAACCACCTGCATGTCCTCTCTCACCACATCCATAAACCTTATCTTAGGCCTTCCTCTTTTCCTGTTACCTGGCAGCTTTACCTGGCAGCTTCATCCTTGGCATCTTTTTCCCAATATACTCAGCATCCCTCCTCAGCACATGTCCAAACCAACGTAATCTTGCATCTCTGGCTTTGTCTCCAAACCTTCCAACCTGGGATGACCCTCTGATATACTTATTCCTAATCCTGTCCACCCTCATTACACCCAGTGCAAATCTTAACATCTTTAACTCTGCCACATCCAGCTCTAACTCCTGCCTTTATGTCAATGCCACTGTCTCCAACCCATATAACATAGCTGGTCTCACTACCCTCTTGTAAACCTTCCCTTTCACTCTTACAGGTACTCATCTGTCACAAATCACTCCTGACACTCTTCTCCACCCAATCCATCCTGCCTGTACTCTTCTTCACCTCTCCTCCACACTCGCCATTACTCTGAACTGTTGATCCCAAGTATTTAAACTTGTCCACCTTCACCACCTCTACTCCCTGCATCTTCACCATTCCTCTGTCATTCACACATATATATTCTTAGTCCTGCTGACCTTCATTTCTCTTCTCTCTAGAGCATATCTCCATCTGTCCAGGGTCTTCTCTACCTGTTCCCTACTCTTACTACAAATCACAATGTCATCTGCAAACATCATAGTCCACGGGGACTCCTGTCTGATCTCGTCTGTCAACCTGTCCATCACCATTGCAAATAAGAAAAGGCTCTGAGCTGATCCTTGATATAATCCAACCTCCGCCTTAAACGCATCAGTCTCTCCCAACGCAGACCTCACTGCTGTCACACTACCCTCGTACATATCCTGTACCACTCTTGCATACTTCTCTGACACTCCCGACTTCCTCATACAATGCCACATTTCCTCTCTAGGCACCCTGTCATATGCTTTCTCTGTCTACAAAAACACAATGCAACTCCTTCTGATCTTCTCTGTACTTCATCAACATGGTCAACCGAATTCACAAACTATAGACCAATAGCTATTCTATCCCCCTGTCAAAATTCCTAGAAAAATGCATCCACACCCAGCTAATGGGCTACTTAATCACAAACTCCTAACTAACTCCCAGCATGGTTTCAAGCCTAACCATAGTACAACTACTGCCGTCCTTAGTTTCACAGACACTATTAATCCCCTAAAAAACAATAGCCAACAAGTAGCATCTATTTTTTGATTATGTCCAAGGTATTTGACATGGTGTCGCACCAAAAACTGTTAAATGAACTTGCCTCACTTAAACGTATCCCACTCTGCATTGTCTTGGTTTTAAAGCTACTTCACACAGCGCCACCAACCTGTCAAATGAAAAAAATGACCTATCCTCCCACCTGCCAGTATTAGTAGGGGTCCCTCCAGGTTCAGTCTTAGGCCCACTGCTCTTTACAGTCTCTACCAACAATCTGCGTACTGCCACTAACCTGGCAATTACTATTCAATATGCAGGTGATTCAACTCTAATATGTGCTTCTCCCTCACTGTCCCAGCTACAAGAACAAACACAAAAATCCTTCACAGAAATAGAATCCTACCTCTGCAGCCAACAGCTTGTGTTTAAATCTCAAGAAAACTAAACTCTTCTTTTCTCTAACAAAAATCTAACCGCACCCTTTGTCATCTTCTTGGCTAATAACACCAAAATAGAACCCACATCTCATACAAAAATGGTAGGTGTCACTTGATAGTAACCTTAAATTTGACAAACATCTCAGAATATTTCAAGAAGACCCATCTCAAGCTTGGCACTCTCTACAGGTCTAAAAAATTCCTTACCAATCCCACCAGGCAGGTGGCATGCTATAATAAAAACAGCCAAGTATGCCACAAATTCCCACCACTGTGCAACACTCCACCAGCACTCCACCAGCTCAACTGGTTTGAACTACCCAATCTCCATTTCCATTAAATATCCTCTGCCCACAAATTCTGCAGGAAACTGCCTTTTCTCCAACTCAGTAGGCAAAATATGGAATAACCTCCCCTCACACATTACCGCTCCTGGCTCCTTACATCTTTTTAAAAAACAACTTTTTTTTACATCTGAACAACTTTTGGCTTTGCTCTTGTACCAATCCAGACTAATCTACTTTATTCTTTTTACTATCAGAATTCCTTATTTCAAAACGATCTTTCTCTGTGATCACAAATGACATTACGACTGTATGACTGTACTGTTTCTACTGCTCTCAAAAAAAAAAAAAAATATACAAACTTTGTCTTATAATTATGTATATACATTTTAAAATATGTAATTACCCTATTCTCACAATTGTACTGTAAACAATTAATGCCTTTCTCAAATACGTAGATAGTACTATGTGTTTTGTATTTCTTTATCTAAACTAATATGTATGCATTGTTGCTCACTTTGAGTCTCAGACATTTATTGTAATTGTTTAATCTCTATAACCTTATTTTAATCTGTGGAGCTTTTCTCCCCGGGCCTCCACTGAAAATGGAAATTATCCAGCTGGACTAGCCCGGTCAACAAATGTAAAATAAATAAAATAAATAAATAAAATTACCAAACCAGAAACTGTCCTGCACTTTAAAACCTCATCCTGCCATACTCTAACCTCAGAACACCAAGATCCACAGATAAATCCCTTCTTTCAGTATCAGTTGAACATTTAGACTGTAAAATAATTATGTAATTTTTTGCCTTTACTAGATTGTAATAGTTTATTACATGTAGATAATTTTTGCACAATTTAAGTAATTCATGCTTTCTCCTTGGATTGTAATAGTTTACTACAAATAACAAATGTGTACTGATTTATCTGTCTCTCAATGTATTCTTTTTTGTACTTGCTGTTTTGTACTTTTTGTGGAGCTTTTATCCCCAGGCCTCTGCTGAAAACAGGCTAGCAACCCAGTTGGACTATCCTGTTAAACAAATGTTAGCTAGATAGATTAAATAAAATAAATACTGCAGAAAGGTTTGTTGGTATGAAAATCATGTCTTGAAACTTAATGCCAAAAAATGCATAAAGTATCTTTTGGGAAGTAATCTACCCACGGCAACTACCACATTGACAATAAGCCCCCTAAGACTTGACCCAGTTGTTCAGGATTTGGGAACTTGTATAGACAGTGACCTAACTTTTGACTAACAATAATGTCTAGTACTGTAAGCAAGTCTTTTTATATTGCACAGATTATAAACAGATCTAGAACTAAGAATGACATTGCCTCCCTTTCCTCAGTCCTCATTGGGCCAATCACTGCATATAATGCCCTCTTTGGCATGTATCTGTTCGGACACATGCAACAACTGAAAAACCCACAAAGATAACCTTACTAAAAGGATACAAGGTCTAAACATCATGTCCTGCATGGACCGACTGAAGCTCTGTCACTATACATGGCGTCCTACGGTCTGCTAAGACGTGACCTGTGCCTGGCATAGAATATGGCCTCTGACCAATTGCTGATGGACTTACTGCACATCAGTAAGTCATATGGCCTCAGAAATACTCCGTCTAGGGATCTAACCCTCATATTTTGCAGAGGATACTAATGCTATGGAACAGACTCCCAATCCATATAAAACGAATGTCATCCCTTTCCATTTCCAAGTGCTTCTTGGGTCTATGGATGGGAAACGGAAAATTTGTCCCAGGATTACCCCCTGAACTTATAATGGACAGATGCAGCTCCTAAATGCTTTATTCTATACATGAGTAGTCTCAAATTATCTATGGTCTTACCTGTCCCGTGGTTGACAGTTGTACATTACTTCTAATGATTGGTCTGATCCCAGTTACTATCTGTAACCAAATGCGATGTTATTTCTAATGCAGAAAGGGAAACTGGATAGAATTAAAATGGCCTGCATGAGCAGCTAGCCTAGTACTTAACTATATTACACAAATGTAGCTGCTTGGATTCTCATCTCGAAACACATTACCCGTGTGTACTTGCCACAAAAAACATAACATAGGAAGCTGAAGTGTGTAGAAACGACTATAACCAGTGAAACACTTAGGAAATGGATCCTCTCAATTCAATAAAAAACATGGACAAGTTGAAAACTATAGTTTTGAGTGCTTGAAGTACATTGGTCTCGGAGTTGAGGGGAGCCAGTACAGAAGTGCTTCATTGGTTATATCTCTATGTACTCCAAATGTCTGCCTTCACTCAACCTCCAGTAGTGTACATTTAATGGGAGGGTGAAGCCAGTAGTATCTGGGAAATGGCTGTGAGACAGACTATAAAAGAGAGACTAGATTACAGTTTTATATATTCAGTTATGTATGCATAATACCTTATCCATGGTGTTCTGCATATAAATTTCACACACGAAAACCACAAATATTTCAGTTTTCGACTGGTTAGGATTTAATAATTGACTTTGCTTCTGGTGTCATTCTAAGGGGGTGCAGTATTTATCTGCATGAGAGGACATGGTTGACAGATCACATTGCTTTGCCTGTAAGTATCAGCACCTGTCTCTTCTAGCCTTTCAAGATTATCTAAGACACTGTCCTCCCCATAGTGCCTTTTTTTAGGCAGTGCCAAACTGACAAAACATCCAACATAGCAAAACCAACCAAAGGCAATCTAAAGGTGTTATTGCTCAATGCCAGGAGTCTTAACAAGAAACTCCACATATTCCAAGCTCTCTCCACCTCGAGGAATGCAGATATATGTATTGTTACTGAGACATGGTTTTAAAGCAGATTCAAAACGGCACCCAACAAGTGCAGGTCTATAATGCCTTCCCCACATTTAAACCAGCTACTGTGCAGGCAGAGAATAAAGATGGAGGTGTCTTTACCTTCATAAAAATAAGCTCACCTCAAGGCTCGTCAAACAAAATGATACACTTGAGCTTCCCTGTGGGCAAATTTAATATAGGTAGCCTCATCCCTTACCCTTGCAAGTTACAGAACCCCCTGTAAGACCCAGGAAACCCATAACTCATACTTGCATGTAATAGCAACACCCACCATTCAACCCAATACCATATTCATGGGTGACTTTAACTACCGCCACCATTAACTGTAAATCGTACATGACCTCAAATGTGCAGGCTCAGGATTACTCACCTTTATAAACATGACCACCCTGGATCAGATGGTACACGCACCTTCTAAGGGAGCAAACATACTGGATTTACTCCACATAAACATACAAGAATACCCCCCCCCCAAAAGTGTAACGTCCTCTTGGATAAGGTCAGACCATACAGCTGCTTCATTCACAATAGAAATTAAACCATACTGTCAGCTAACCCCATAGCAGTTAGAAATTTTTTTTTAAGGCAAACCCCCTATTATTAATGGCTAACCTGGAAAAATTCAGAACCCCCCCCCAACTTGCCCAGAGTCCTGATAACCGAGCTGCCTATGTGGAATTGTTCAGAAAAACTCTGTACCAGGCAGCTGTGCCTACAAAGAATCTGCTCGGAACATACTCAAGAAAACAAGTCACCGTGCTGGAATCCTAACAAATTGGTTGCATAACAAAAGGAAGAAGATCATGACAAAAGTTAGGAAATGCAAGTCCCAGCAGGACAGAAATGCTCTTATTAATCTAAACAAACAACTGAGAGGGAAAAAATCTACCAAAGCAAATTTTAACATAAAATTAGCACGCCTCTCAACTGTCCAGATTTTCTCCATGTCTAGATTTTTGTCTCAAATTTTTGGTCTGTTCCTCCATATAATTTGTGGATTCCCAGCAAATCAAAGACTCGAGTCACTAAATAGTAATATACATTTGAATTTCAGACTTCAAATCCTTCAGAAAATGCAAGCCAATTGCAAAACCTGCTGTTCTAGCACCGTATAAGTTTTTATAAAAGGAATATTTAACATTTGACCCTGGTGTGTTTTTTTGGGTCTTTATCTCTCCACCCCCCCTCCCCCCCCATTATATTTGTTTTTGTCCAAATGTCTTATTTAGAGGTTGTGAGATATAATAGCCTCACAAGCCAAGGAAACCATAAGACTTTCTTTAACTAGCTATATCTGCAACCTCTAAGACAGTATATAAAAAATGCACGAAACAAATTACCAATAGTCGCCTACAGAGAGCCAGAAGGATGCAGCAAATGTACTGGCTGACAAATTCGGCTCCACTTTTTCACTGCTCTGTGGTGCTTGACTACTCTGATATGCAAAGCCAGGAAAAAAATGATCTTGGAAATGAAACATCATTATATAGGAAGCCTTCAAACACTGGATCCAACACAGTTTGGTTTTGTCAAGGAAAGATTATACCTACTCAACCTGGTGGACTTCTCGGAATGGTCACCAAAGCAGTGGAATCTGGGCAAAACAGTGTATACTGCCCACATTCACCTGGCCAAGGCATTTGATACAATAACCCACTATGGCGACATTAAAGAGGCGCAGAGTATCCCATCAGTGCAAACATTCAGTGGTTACACACTCTTAGACCAGTAGCTGCACAAACAAGCCCTGAAGGTGGAGATGTCTCAATATACATCAATAAGAAGCATACCACTTGGGTGGTCAGAATGATGTGCTGAATTTTCTCTGTGCAGATCCCTATAGACAAAAAACATGTACAATATCCTTGCCCAGCTGTAGGTCATAGCTCACAATGCATACTTCGACCTATTGAAGACACTTGCCATCCAACCTAACACCCCTTAGAGACTTTAATTACCCCGTTATAGACTGGGAATCTTAGACACTTCGAATTTACAGGCACAGAGATTCTTGGACTTTTAGGTTGTTTATACAGTGAATACTCAAACTCCAACATACTGGACCTCATGCTTGCAAATATGGGAGAATGCTGCACCCCCCCCCCCCCCGCAATGTCTCGTCCATTCTGGTAAAGTCTGTTAAAGCTGTCGCCTTCAAAATCAGTACCAGCTCTGTAATCCCATTAAAACCAGTAAGTTGGAAACTATTCCAAGGCAAATTACCTTTTAACTGATGGTTTGTCAAAATCCAGTGTCCCTCCAAACCCTGAGAACACACCACCCTATGCTGAATTGCTCTCCAAAACTGTGCAACCATCTCAATGGCTGCTTAGAGGCAGCTGTCTCTCTCTCATGTAGTTGTTTATTTTTCTATTTAACTGTTTCATAGAATACTGTGGTCTCTCTCCGTCTCTGCAATTAGTCTCCCCCCCCCCCCGTCCCTGTTCTTGTTTTGATGTTATTCTTGGTGGCTTTGGAATTGCCCACCCCCTCCTATTTGAACACTCCTGGGTCCATCTCATTTGCTCACTCACAGTGAGATCATATTTTGACTTCAGACACTTAGTCCCACCTGCTCAGTTCTATTCCAGTCTAGTGTCACTAGCACACCTCTACCTAATACAGGGGGAACATTTGTGAAGGGCAAGGCACTTGGTCCTTAATTTTGAATTATCTTCTGTTTCTTCTTTCTCCCTTTCCAAAAAACAAATTTTCTAAGCCTGTTTCCTGCAAGTAGTCTAGTCCAGATACAGGTTTGCTGTAACAAGGACTGATTTGTAAGTTTCTGAGCCCCCAAAGCCTTTCTGTGTTGGAGGGAAGTTTTCTAGCTTATCAGTAGGAGTGGTAAGCACTAGGTAGCATATCTAACACGAGTGGTTTCTGGCCCAGAAATTGTAGTTATTGGCCGTTTGGGCAGATTTTTTTTATCTTTCAACTTCCTGGTTTAAAAGCCTGCATCTCCGCTTGTTTACCACCTTTCCTGTAACTAGTCCATATACAGATTTGCTGGACTGTTTAAGCTTCTGAACCCCCAAGCCTTTCTGTGTTGGAGGGAAGCAGAAGCATTCCAGCTTATCTATCACAAGATCCAGGTACAGATTCTTAGTTTTAGCACTTGAATTTGCTTATTCATGCACAGCACTTGTTCAAAATTTGTTGCTAGCACTAAATAAGCTACAAATGACTACAGCACTCACCCTTCCTATTTACCGAGAGGAAAACAGTTTTTGTACTTTCCTCACTTGCTTAGAGAAAAACGGATCTTATACTCACTCTCCTCACTTGTCTAAAGGAAAGTAGTTTTTTATTCAGGCATGTCCAAGGGTCAGCACCCAGTGTTCTCTCCTGTCTATCTGTTGAATCTGGGCATCTTGGGGCAATGTAGCAATTGCCTCATGTACACAGACAACCCTCTCCTCCTACCACCCAACACCATAACCTATGAGAGATGCACTTATCTAGCCAAACTGGAGGTAAAGCTCTCTCCAGCCAAGACTGAACTTTGACGGTCAAAAGGAGAAGGTAAACACTTGCACTGCACCACACCACACTCATCACATAGTCCCACTAAACCTACACCCCAAAATCCACACATAGAAACACAAAAACATTCGTGGACGCTCAATAATAATCTGCTCGAGCAACCGAGACCTCCAAAGCAGAAACACATGCAACCTCCAACACAGCCCAAATGAGACACAGCCCACAGATTCAGTGTGCCACTCAACCACTCAACCACAGCCCATAAGACATAACGTACCAACACACTAGTCATAGGTGACTCTATAGTCAGGCACACTGATGTCCCACTCACCAGGCTAAACAAGGAGAGGGTTACTGTCAGGTGCCAGGATCCGCCACATAACCCATGCACTCAGGTCACTCCAAGTACAAATATGACTCTCATTGTCCATGTTGGTGGGAATGACTTTATGTACCTCTCTGGACTAAATAGAGAGACATGAAAGAGCTCTCCAATCTTGTAGCCCAGGCAGGTATGACCCTATCCCTGAGTAGCATCCTGCCATTGCCCAGAATGGTACCACAGTAAAAGGACAAAATGATTGACTTAAACAATTGGCTAAGCTTCTGATGTCATTCTAAGGGGATCCAGTATCTGTCAGCCTGGGGCGACATGGTCGACAGACCACGAGGCTTTGCTAGAGATGGCCTGCACCTGTCACCCCTGGGATTCTGGATACTGGCTAAGGCTCTTGCTGCCCCTATAGTACCTTTTTTGGGCAAGAGTCAAATGACAAACTCACCACTGTAACAGGAATAGGCAAGCAAAAACTGAGGGTAATGCTACTCTATGCTAGAAGTCTAAATCTCAAAATGCACTCCCTCGAGGCACTCCTTAAAATGGAGAACCTCAATATCTGTGCAGTGACTGACCTGGTACAAGGCTACAGAGAGCACCCCTGTATTACCAGGCTATAACTCATACCACACTTTTCGGCCACCTAACCTGGACCAGAACACTAAAGGCAGATGTATGTCCATATTCATTAAGGATATCCACACCTCCAGGCTAGTTGCTCAGCATAATGCATCCGAGGTTGTCCAAGTGCATCTAATTCTGTGCAAAACTGCAATCTAAATTGTAGCTTGCTACAGATACCCCACCATGCCCCAGGATTCCCACTCCTCTTTTCTTGATATACTGGAAAATGTTAGGATTCAACCAAGCACCCTAATAATGGGCAATTTCAACTACCCCACCATTAACTGGGAAAACTACTCGTGTACCAACTCCTTCGCTCAACGCTTTCTGGTATTCATAAATTTAACGCCCTGGATCAACTTGTCCACTCCCCCCACCAGGGGCAAGAATATCCTAGACCTAGTCATTGCCAACATGACTTCAGGTGTGGAACACCGGTCACTCAACTCCTGGTCAGATCTGACTGTAAGCTAATCACCTTAGATATCCACATCATGCCCCCTTTAAGAAAATCATGGTAAATTTCTCCAAAGCCAACTTCATGCTTAAGACAGAAGTGGTGAACTTCATGACACCCATGCAGATGGACAACAACTGCTGAATCCTACACAGATGCACTCTATAAACACTTGCACGAGTGCATGGATCATACTATCTCAAACTGAACTAAGATGCTATCCTGCAAAAAAGGAAGCCAGTCTGGTGGTCCCCTGCCATAAACAAACTCTACAACAGAGGGAAGAAACTGTTGCAAAATAAAATCCCATGAGTGGAGGAGTTCCCTGGTCAGTCTCAGTAAGAAGCTGAGATCCCTTACAAGATCCTCCAAAGCTAGCTACGAAAACAATTGCCACTGATTCTAGGGACAACCACAAAACATTCTATAGCTATCAAATCTGAGTTGCAGCACAACAGCATGAAAATTAGAGCCAACATCTTGCCAATGTCCTGGCAGATGCGTTCAGTGCTAACTTTACCCCCTCTCATCTCCTAAAGGGCCCATATCTATACAGGAAGAATGCAGAGTCCCTGTAATCACAACTACGCAGGTAAAATCTGTACTCTGTAAAGCCAAAAACATAGCATCTATGGGACCAGACAACATCCCAGGCTGCGTTGTACACAAACTTCAGAACGAACTGGCTCCCCACCTAAGCACCGTGTTCAGTCATAGTCACATCAGGCTTTGTGCCCACTGAATGGCACACAGCAACAGTTATCCCACTCTACAAAGGGGGAGCCACCACTGATCCTGGGAACTATCGCCCTATTAGCCTGACTAGCCTGATCTGTAAGGCCATGGAATGTATCATCATGAAACCCATTGGTAACCTCCAAATGCTGGACCCCACCCAGTTTGGGTTTGTGAAAGGCAGATCATGTCTCCTGAACCTGATTTGACTTCTTTGAGGCAGTCACCAAAGCTGTAGACTATGGTAAGGTGATTCACACGGCCTGTCTTGACCTCGCCAAGGCTTTGAACACCATCCCCCATTCTAGAATTATAGCTAAACTAGGTATAAATCCCTACGTCAACAAGATGGGTTGCTAATTGGCTCACTGACAGAACCCACACTAAAAGATGCAGACTCCAAATCTTGACTTCATACCAGTACAGGGGGACCTCTCCTGTTAGCCTGTACTTCAGAAAAGTAGATAACAAACACAGAAGGCCTTTGGCTAACTAAGTTTGCAGATAACTGCAAACTAGGAGCCATAGTTGAGTCCCCAAATGATGTGAGCATCCTACAGAAGGGCCTCACTGAGACAGATGCCTGGTGTCAGAGTCATGGCCTCAAGCTCAATGCCAAAAAGTGCATTGTCATCCCCTTTGGTAAAAACTCTGTACCCATGAACTACCACATAGGCGGCAGTCTACTTAATGCCAAATGTGTGATAAGAGAGTTGGGGACCCAGATGGACAGTAGACGCTCCTTTTGATAATCACATCGCCACAATAGTCAAATACTTCTACATGGCACATCTCATCACAAAAGTGTTCTCATCTAGGAAAAAAGAGGTCTTGGTTCCCCTCTACTCGACACTGATGAGACCCATTATAGAGTACAACGCCCCTTTTGGAATGTACCTCACAAGACATTTGAGCAGCTGCAAAAGCCACAGAAGTACTTCAGAGGATTACTGTCCCCAAACAGATGCCCTACACTAATTAACTCGTAACACTAAGGAACAGTTCAACAGTAATAAAACAACAAAATCTTGTTCCTTGACCCGTAACCAGTTCCACACCAACACTTTTAAAACACTTCTTTATTTAACGGTTAAGCGCTTTCATCTAATAAATATAGACTTCATCAGAACAATTCTAAAACACCAATACATTGCTTAAATACTTTTTTTAAGAAACGTCATTATTTGTAATCTACATTTAAAGTGCCAGTGTGCATATTAATTAAAACCGTCCTAATGCCTCCAGTTAATCACATAAACTAACCACATACATAAATACTGTCTCATATAAAACAATTTTTTTACTATCTCATAAAAAGTACTATCTAATAAAAATCTTCTGATGCTAATACTTTACTTTAAGTTAAACCTTATATTCAAACTTCTACCCTTAGTGCCAAAAATTCATTTATTGTGAATATTTATATTGAAGCATTAATTCGTACCCCAATGCAAATTAATTCATTATATCTTATCTAACATTGGCTTAATAGATATATGGTCATTGAGCCTGGTAGCATTTAGCCTAATTTGCCATCTGGTCTCTAATTCTGCAAGTTTCAATTTTATACACCCACCCCTTGGATTCTCTTTAGCCATCTCCAGTATACCAAAATGAAATTCATTACATCCATTAGGATTTTTGACTGGGCAATATGCCTCCATAAAGCATTCCTAGTGTCTTCTTTTTAATATTGTAATAATGATCATATATTCTTTGACGGAGACACCTGTCCGTCTTCCCTATGTAATAACATGGACATTTCGTACAATAGGCAAGATACACTATATGCTTTGTCCTACAATTCCCTTTTAAAGTTAATGTTTGTGTGGTATGAATCTTCTAACGTAATACTATTCCTCTTGGTAATATACTTACATTGGTTGCAGGTGCCACAACTGGTCGTACCACAACCGACACCTGCATCCCCACCTGTTTCAAATTTCCTTTCTACCTCACTTTTCAGATTAACTCCATTCCTACCCACAAACTTGTGTACTTCCTATTATACTCACTAATTTCTTATCCGTCTTAAAAATACTCCAGTTTTAGTAATAATGTCCTTTACATGTTTGTTCCATTGTGAGTGTTGTACTATACAGGCTCTGCTATAATCCACCTTTTGGTATCATTTCATTCCCTTGATTGGAATTTGCTTGCTCCCTAAGGGGTCCGTTCCTAGTAGGGGAATGTACTTTTACCCATTCTTTTTAACATATTCAGTTACATCCGAGACTAACCGCCTTGGGTACCCCTCTGCAGGAACATATCAGATATTTTGTCAATTCCTCTATAAAGTCTGCAAAATCAGAAGTCATCCGAGCTGCTCTTATACATTGACCCCTAATTACACTTCTTTTTGGCTAAAGGGGTGGCAACTCGAAAAATGCAAATAGCTATTACTAAAGGTTTCCTTCCTGTGTATGTTTGTTTTAATTTTGTTATTTATAACTTCTATCTGAGTGTCCAAATATGTGATTTTATTTTCATCTACATTGAATGTAAATTTTAGACAACTACTCCTTGTGTTTAAATATTCCTTAAATTTTTCCAATTGGGTGATGGTACCAGTCCAAATCATAAACACATCGTCAAGAAACCGGTAATAACCCTACACTGACATTCTCAAGCATATCACCTACTCCAAGGTGATCTCTGCCTAACATAAAGCCATATCAAACCCAGAGCTGTTGGACATGCTGCACCTAAAGAAATCACAATCCCTCCAAGCTGCATGCTCTAGGGACCTAAACCTTGTCACAACAATGAACAGGACATGCTGGAGGGATAGATTCCTGTCCGAGACTTCCCATACTCTGCTTGACATAAATGGGTAGCGTATTCCAAAGTTCCTCATTAGCACTCTTCAAGAAAAATTTTGATAAGTGGATGAGAAATAAGAAATACACCCCAGGGATCACTTTTGTGGCTCTGCTCGACTGGGACACAGGAAAATAACTTTCTTGGGTGGCTTAAGCCAGGGAATTTTGTTGGCTAGGCTTACTTCGGCCCTTGGGCCGATAGCCTAGTACCTACCTATGAACAGAAGTAACCCAAGACTAGCCCCAGAAACAAACTGCCGTGGTTGCATCCCAAATTAAATAGAATATACAACAAAAGGAATTATGGCAAAATCAGGAAGGGTTATTCCCATTTAAGATAAAGTGCAAATAGTTAACTAAGAGGACTAATTAGGTCAAGCAAAGTCCACTTTGAGGTTGACAGCCTCCCAGGTGAAAGATAACTATAAGGCTTTCAACAGCTATATCGGAAACCTAAAGGACACCACACAGCAATGTGCTGAACTGATGGTTAATGGTGCAACATTCATTGAGCCTGGCAATAAAAGCGAACCTGTTAGCAAACTAATTCAACTCCAACTTTATCCCGTCTCTCCCCCAACCTTCCCCCAAAATGACCCCCAAACATAACCCCTACAACTGTAACTAGGGAGCATGTACTGGCTGCTCTCATTGAAACCAGGAATATGACCTCAGTTGGCAGTGATAACTTCCCAGTATGCCTTCGTAATAGTCAAAAATATGAGTTGTCCGTATCCATGGCATCGTTATTTAACTATAGTCATAAAACAGGCTTTGTGTCACCTAAATGAAGGACTGTGACAGTCCTCCCCCTTCATAAAGGAGTACCTTCAACAACGGATCCTGGAAACTACACACCCATTAGTCTGACAAGTCTTTCCATGGCTTTGCAAATAAGACTAATCTTGGAAACTGTCAAACATATACGAGACCTACAGACACTGGATCCATCACAGTTTGGCTCTGTCAGAGGAAGGTCATGTTTACTGAATCTGGTGGACTTTGAAAAGGTCATTAAGATAATGGATGAGAGGGGAAATGGTGCATAATGCCTACCTAATCTGGCTAAAGCATTTGATACAATACCCCACTTCGGCATTGTCGTCAAACTTACAGAACTAGGTATAAACCACTTTATAACATGCTGGATAGCTAGCTGGCTCACTGATAGGATCCAGGAGGTTAGAAAAGGTGAGGCCACCTCCACAAAGAGACTGGTCACCAGTGGAGTCCTGTAGGGCTTTGTGCTAAGCCCAGCCCACTTTGGCTTCTACTTCTCAGATGTCTAACTCAAAGGCCTCTAAGTTCACAGATAATTGGGAGCAGTCATTGACCCCCCCCCCCCCGCAAGATGTGAACATCTTTCAGGAAGGTCTAATGCAGACAAATGCTTGGTGCCAAAGCCATGCCTTAAAACTCATTACCAAGAAATGCATGTAGTACCTTTTGGGAAGTCTGCTACCTTGGGTACACAATCAATAAAACACCCTTAAAAGTTGATTCACTAGTCAGATTTTGAAACTCCTGTAAATAATAACATAGACTTAGACCAACAGCATACCACTGTACTCCTCCTTAACAGACCTGTAATGCCCCCTTCAGCATGCACCTGATGGGACACATGCAACAACTGGAACACCCACAAAGGTTACTTACAAAAACACCACAGGGAGTGAACACAATAGCCAATGCTGATCACCTCAAATTCCTGCCTGTTACTCTGCATCATACAGACTTCTGAGAGGCGATATTTGCCTGGCATACAAGGCATCCCTGGAGCCTGTTTTGATTAACCTTTTGCACAGCCACAAAACTAACATCAAAACTACTAAATTAAAAGACCTACATTTTTCCTTCTGAGTTGCATAAGGCATGTTGGAGAGACTGATATGTTTGTCAGAGAATTCCCAGTCTCTGGAACAGGCTCACCATCCATGTACCTCCCTATCCCTATTTCCAAGCAACTTGGACCAATGGATGGGTAATCAGAAATTCACCCTTGGTCTGGTTCCTGTGTCTGATGGACAATCAGGAAGTCATCCTTCATCCAAATTAAATTTGTGTTTCTCATTTGGGTTGCACAGCTAAGCTTATAAGGACCATAGTGGTCACTATCCTAGTATAGATCTGTGAACAAAGAACATCCTCCTAAATATGTTATGCTGCTTTGTAAATGTCTCTGAAGTCACCTCAATTACAAAACAAATGTGATATAAATACAGGCCCTGTAATGGAGGAAAAACTTTCAAAGGAAGTAAACTAACAAGAAAATATGATTGCTTACAAAGTACTTGGGGATATAAATATCAACTTTCAGGAGCTTGGAGGCTGAGGAGAGGCATCGTCAGGAGCTGATCAACAATCTGGAGAAGTGCAAAATTGTGGCACAATTTATTATCTGATGACCTGCTATTTACTACTTTTACAGTAACACCGGTCAGTAATGATACCATGCCCCAACATGTGTAAAATCTATGGGGTGGTACTTTTGAGATCTAGCCAAAATCATTATTCAGAAACCATTTTGGAATATGTTGCATGTTGGATGGACATCTGGGAATAAAATGAAAAACAAAAGATAGAAGCCACCCTTTTTCTGTACATTTTATGGTACATAGGTTGGAAGGTGAGTGCTGTGTCAAGAATGCTACTATAATCCTTTCTACAAATGCCCAGAAATGGCCCAGAAATGTCCACATGTATCTGTAATGGAAACCTTACTTGATAGAGTTGTAGACTGATTTAAGCAAAACACTGTGTTATTTTGGAGTATGCCTGTACGTGTCCCAGTGTGAGTTGCAGATACTAAGATTATTATCAGGAAGCTACAACTAGGTGCCAACATTCCTGCCTCAAACTATACAGGACTACTGCTAAACCACACACAAAAACAGATGCCTATGGACTCGCACAGTTGTGTACACAAGCACGTGTATGTGTGTAAATATAAAATATATATATATATAATATATATAATTAGTTTATATATTCACAGAACTTTAGATGCATATACACATGTTCACCTAAAAGGTTACATAAAATGACTGTGAAATGACCACAAATCCTGTGCAAGTCCGATATGTCCAAAATAAGTTACATACTGTAATGATGCCAACAAACAGAAATAAAGACAAAAACAGAATAACTGTGGAAATATCAGCAGACATACTGAAATAACTGCTCGCACAAAGTGCAGTAAAACTGCTAACCTGCAAAAATGAAATTGCACTGCTTTGTTACACTACTTAAACCAAGAAAGCATTAGTATGAAAAGTTTTTTTCTAAATATACAATTCCTACTTAACTGCCACACAGCACTAAAATACTAGATATAATTCCTCATATCTTGAGTAACAGTTCCTCAAACTTAAATGTTCACTTATGTGTAACATCCAGCTTTCTAGTGAAAAAGCTTTGTAAAAAATTTTTTGTATAAAGTGCATTGCTTCTCCAAATGAACTTCCCAAAATCTACTACCTAAGCAGCAAAACACAGCAGTTATCCTTAACATTTGCCACAACAAGACTCTGAATAATAATAATGATCACTATCCTCTCATCCAGCCTTTCAGTCCAACTGCAACATGCTGTCTGTTATGGAATAATCTTCCTCCTCTCAGATGAACCTGCAAGTCTGCTTCTTTAAAAAAAAAAATCCCTAAAATTACATCTAGTCTTTAACTAGCGATGCTCCTGTACCTCACAAAAAAATCCCAACACCTAACTTCCCACTTATGGAACCTCTGTTTCTATTCTCAAATCTTTCCCACTCTTTTCTCTGTACCTTCTCGCACCTCCTCTCTCCAGCTTTTCATCCTGAAACAACCCGTTTACCTGCTTCACCCTGTACTCTACACCCCTCTACTTTGAATCCTACACACTCGCATGTATATACTATTGTGTCTTTCTACTCGCATATACTGCTAAGTTACTTTCTTCTTCTACTCTGACTTTCATATTCTTATTTCCATTTATGCTCTCACTTATAAAATTGTCTTTTCTATGTATTATTGAAATGTCATCTCTGCCAGTAGTCTTATCCTTTCTACTGTGTCCATTTTTATGTATCAATAATTGTTGTAACTAATTGTATGTAGTAATTGTGTCTATTTTATTCATGTATCTGCAATGCTTAATTGTATGTAATAATGTGGAGCTTTTCTCCCTGGGCCTCCAGGCCCGGTGGACTTTCCCGGTCAACAAATGCAATAAATTAAACTTTTCAAATAAGCTGAATTAGGGAGAAATTGGCAAACATGCACACCTTCCAAACATTTGAAATAAAAACAAATCTGCCTTTGTCTCCCCCAGGCTTACTACTTTGTGATTGCATTATTTTGCTACCAAAGCTAAATAAATGCCATTAATGAAGCAATACATTTTAAATAGCCTGTCATCTAACCTTCTCATTCAATAACATCAGTGTCCAGTAAGACAACTGAAAACTGTGTAATTAGTGCCTCATCCATCTGAATATGGCCATTTTCACCTTTGCAGCCACCTATTGTTTTATCTACTCTCCAAGATCAGAAATGCTTAAAACATAGCCAAGGATGATGACAGCAACATGGGAATAATTTGCATGTAGCCAAGCTTCTCTTATCACACACTGTGCCAGGGGGGTTCGGCCCAAGGGCCTAAGTAAGCCTAGCCAACAAGGTTCTCTGGCTTAAGCCACCCAAGAAAGTTATTTTCCTGTGCCCCTGTTGAGCAGAGTTACAGATGTGATCCTCTGGGTGCATTTCATATTTCCCATCCACTTCTCAAGATTTTTCTTGAAGAGTTCTAATGAGAAACTTTGCTTGTCATAGATGGGTAGCTTGTTCCAGAGCATGGGAAGTCTCTGGGACAGGAATCTATCCCTCCAAGCATGTCTTGTTTATTGTAGTGACAAGGTTTACGTCCCTAGAGCATGTAGCTCAGAGGGATTGGGATTTCTTTTGGTGTAGCATGTCCAACAGCTCTGGGTTTGACATAGCTTTATATGTTGGGCAGAGATCACCTTTACGGAGTAAAGCTGGAGTTTTTTGAGACTCCGTGTAGGGCATCTGTTTGAGGCCACTAGTCTTCTTTGTGAGGTACTTCTGTGGCCTTTCCAGCTGCTGCAGATGTCTTGAGGCCCTTTCCAAAAGAGGCGTTGTACTCTATGGGTCTAATGAGTGTCGAGTAGAGGGCAACAATGACCTCTTTTTTGTTTTGTTTTGTTTTTTTTTTTGTTTTGTTTCTTCCTAGAGGAGAACCATTTTGTGATGGTGTGCCATGTAGAAGGATTTCCTGACTACTGTGGTGATGTGATTATCAAAGGAGTGACTACTTTCCACCTGGGTCCCCAGGTCTCATAACACATTCAGCATTAAGTAGACTGCTGCCTATGTGGTAGTTCATGGGTACAGAGTTTTTACCAAAGGGGATGACAGTGCACTTTTTGGCATTGAGCTTCAAGCCGTGGCTGACACCAGGCATCTGTCTCAATGAGGCCCTTTTGTAGGATGTCCACATAATTTGGGGACTCTACTATGGCTCCTAGTTAGTTTGCAGTCCTCTACAAACTTTGTTGGCCAAAGACCTTCTGTGTTAGCCTGTACTTCAGAGAAGTAGATGCCAAACAGGAGAGGTCAAAGGACTGAACCCTGTGGTACTCCACTTGCCACTGGTTGGAATTCAGATTTGGAGTCTGCAACTTTTACAGTGTGGGTTCTGTCAGTGAGACAATTGGCAACCCATCTTGAGACCTAGGGATTTTTACCTAGTTTAGCTATAATTCCAGAATGGGGAATGGTGTTGAAAGCAGATTATGGAGAGCCTCTGCAAATGTTTGTGCTTCTGTGTATGGATTTTGGCGGTGTAGTTTTAGTGGGACTATGTGAAGGGTGTGCTGCAAGGGTTTACCTTCTCTTGACTGTCGAGTTCTGTCTTGGTTGGAGAGAGCTTTACTTCCAGTTTGGCTAGATAAGTGCATCTCTCACAGGCTGTGGTATTGGGTGCTAGGAGGAGAGGGTTGTCTGTCCTTGAGGCAATTGCTACATTGCCCCAATATGCCCAGATTCATCAGATAGACAGGAGAGAACACTGGGAGCTGACCCTTGGACATGCCTGAATAAAAAACTACTTTCCTCTAGACAAGTGAGGAAAGTGAGTATAAGAGCTATTTTTCTCTAAGCAAGTGAGGAAAGCAAGTACAAAAAATGTTTTTCCTCTAAAGAGGAAGGTTGATTGCTGTAGTAATTTGTAGCTTATTTAGTGCTAACAAGTTCTGAAGAAGTGCTGATCACGAATAAGCAAATTCAAGTGCTAAAACGAAGAATCTGTACCTGGATCTTGTGGCAGATAGGTTGCCTGGTGCTTACCACTCCCACTGATAAGCTAGAAGGCCCTGGTGCTTACCACTCCCACTGATAAGCTAGAAGGCTTCCCTCCAACAGAAATGCTAGGGTAGCTCAGAAGCTTACAAATAGTCCTGGATGCAGCAAATCTATATCTGGACTAGACTAGTTACAGGAAACGTGGGAAACCAGTGCAAACGTGGTCTTTTAAACCAGAAAGTTGAAAGATGGCGAACTGCCAAACGGCCAATACACTACAATTTCTGGGCCAGAAACCACTCTTGTGGTAGGCTACCTAGTGCTTACCACTCCCACTGATAAGATAGAAGGCTTCCCTCCAGCACGAAAAGGCATGGGAGTGCTCAGAAGCTTACAAACAGTCCTGGATGCAGCAAATCTGTATCTGGATTAGACTAATTACAAGAAAGGCAGGAAACAAGCTTAGACATTTTTTTTTTTTTTTTTTTGTAAAGGGAGAAAGGAGAAACCAGATAATTCAAAAGTAAGGACCTAAGTGGCTTTCCCTACACAAATGTTCTCTCTCTCTATTCGGTAGAGTGAGCTAGTCACACTAGAATAGAATAGAGCTGGGAAAGAGCTGAACAGATGTGACTGGTAGGAGTGTCTGAAGTCAAAATATGATTTCTCACTGTACTCCTGAGTGAGCAAATGTGATAGACCCAGGAGGAGTGTTCAAACACAAATTTACAGGAGGGGTGGGCAATTCCAAAGCCACCAAGATTAATACCAAAACAAGAACAGGGAGGCCAGGCGGGAAATGCAGATACTGAGAGACCACAGTATTCTATGAAACAATTAAATAGAAAAATAAATGACTACAGAGAGACACAATATTCAATGAAACAAATAGACAGAAAAATTAAATGCAGTACAATCTTTAACACTGCAAGTTTGTACTTTAACTTTGCTAGTAATGCAGTTGATTGTATGTAGCAGAAGCCAAACAACTCTGGTATTGAGCAGTAATAAATTGTTATAGTTTCACTCAACCTTTGAGTAAATATGCTAAACTTTAAATGAGAATTTTGTGAAGAGACTGAAATACTGAAATTGGTAAACAAAAGTTATATAAAATTTTGTGTTCCGTGTCTATGAACCTATTACAGGCACAGAAGTAGTATGGCAAAAATACTTGTGAAAATGTGGTTAACCATGAATATGAACAGCTTTAGCAACATTCTGCCATTGGGCAAACACATTCTTTTGAATAACTACCTCATCCTGCTGTAACAACCAAAACTTAGTGACATATGGATTGACAAAATAGTCTGAAGTACAGCTATATATTTTGTAGATAAAAGTACTTCTTCCCTACCTTGAAGATAACAATACATGATTTGTTTATAGTGACCCTATATAAAAAGTTGTATTTCCGTTGCACACGCAGTTTGTAAATTGTGCATACTCCTCTATGCATTATATGTTACAGAGCAGCAACATTCATACTGAGGAAAACCAATGAGAGATTTTTAAAAATAGTATAACAGAGACTTGTAGTATGGAATCAAAGGATACTAGTGTGAGCATTGTTTTTCCGCCTAGCTGCCTGCTCCTGCCCTAAGGTACCTGCCCGGTAAATTTCCACCGCGTGGCCACCAAGAGTTAGACCCAAAGTTTTGAAGTGAAACAAGAGAACTTTCCACTGCAAGACTGCACAGGCAGGCTCCAACCACCTGTCCAAATACAACGACTTCCCTGCGAAAAGGTCAATAACTACATTTTTGACAAATAGGACCTTGTAACAGTTTACCTCAGTATAGTATACCAGGGCAGATATAAATACAGTATCTAACTCAGCCTATTGCCTACGTTAGCTAGACGATAACAGGATTTTATCCCTAAAGTCTGCTATTAAATTTAGTACAAAGGTGTAACTATAGCGTGGGACTTAAGTTCCACCTCAAACAACTTTTTGCTACCTACAAGCAGGTCGAGTTGCCATCATTAGTGGCCTTTTACACTCACCTGCATTATAAGTCCTGAGATATAGAAAGCTCCTGTTGAGCGGTGTATCCCTGCTCCGCCCTCTCTTCGCTCAGGCTGGCTTCGCACCCCACCCTGCCTCCTAATCCCACCCGTCCCCACTATCTCTACTTTTATTAGCTCAATAACCACACCCCAAATATCCCAGAACCAATTGTATCCGCCCACACATTAACTACATCCCCTCTCATAAACCCGGCAGTCAAGTATACTAAGCATCCTATTTTGCGGTCCTACTTAGTATAGTATATTACCATTTCCTACTAATTATGTCAAAAGCTAAGAACCTTCTCATCCCTCTTATATTACCACTTGTAATTATTCCCTACATGCTAACTAGTTATGAAAACCTAAAGCTCATAGGATATCATTACCCTAAGGGACAAACTAGTAATTCCATAAAACAGTTCCCTAACAAACCTTCTCCTCTCTTATCTCCCCATTAAGTCATCAGGCACAAACTGCATATACCTCACCCAACTATACCCAAAGGACCCAACAACAAAACAAGGACAAAAGATACTTTATAAACTCCTAAAACTCTTAGATCAACTGAAAAAACGTATTACGATAGATGGTGATATACACCCAAAACCCAGGTCCAACCTCCAACCCCACTACCGACATGCCAAACCCAGGCCCAACCTCCAACCCCAATATTGACATGCCAATACTAACCCAAAGGACAGCCAGCTCCCTTCTCATCTTCCATCTTAACCTTAGAAGCATCAACAATAAGCTTCAAAACCTACATGCCATGATAGCCACACACCTCCCTGATATTATGTGCCTATCAGAAACATGGCTTAAACCAATCGCCAAAGATGAAGAAATTCTCCCACCTGGATATAATATTTTAAGGGTTGACCGTAAAAAAAAAAAAAGGGTGGTGGTATAGCTGTCCTGTTCAAAAGTTCACTTAATATCATATTGCACCCTATCCAACCCCCTATAACAGCCAATGCAGAAACATTAGCCTTAAAAATATGCCTAAATAACCAAAAAAGTATTAACCTCTCTAATATATATTCTACCTGGGAACAACTTAGAAACTATGGAGCTAACGTTAAATTGGTTAGCTACTAACTACCCTCAAGAAACCATTGTACTTGGCGATGTTAACATTGACTGGACCCTATGTTCCGCACAGACTAATCCTACACCCATTAACCTGTATGGATTCTCCCAAAATATAATCTCTACAACAAGATTAGGTAACGCTCACCAAAAAGAGAGTATACTAGATTGGATCCTTACCAATAACCACGCCCATAAGTATACCACCGGGACCCTTCCTAATGATCTGAGTGACCATCTTGTCACTTTCTTAATTAAACACAAAGTTTCCAGGACAAATCTTCCCTTACATAGCCTTATTAATTTGTTCCACCACAATTTGTAGCAGAACTCAAGTCCTGCAACTGGTCTAAGCTAAAAACTTTACCCCTAGAGGAGAGTGTGTCATTTTTTAATGACACATTCCTAAAGATTCTTGACAATCATGCTCCTAACCGACTTACCAGGACTAAGGTGAAGATAGCTCCCTGGCTAACCAAAGAAACGAAAACCAAAATTAAAGATAAAGCTTGGGACAAATGGCGAACCACCAAGGCACCCCTAGACCGTATTAAATTCCAGCAACTTAGAAATGAAACTAAAAAAGCCAGCACAATGGACAAAAAGAACTATTTCTGTCACCTTCAAGACAAACACCAGAACAGCCCTAAGAAGTTCTGGGCAGGCTTAATTTCCTCCATCCTGGGAAATCGGCCACTCCTACCCCTGAGACTCTTATTGACAAAAAGCCTGAAGTCGTAGCTAACACCTTCAACTCCTTCTTTACTGAGACTATTCAATCACTAGCCAATCAACTTCTTCCCCCTTCCCCACCCCAAACTAATGTTATTGAAGCCACATTCCCATCCTTTAAATTACAGCCTATACCCACCTCCTACATCAAAACCTTACTGAAAAAACTTACCAACCACCCTCTCGGCAGATCTGCTCCCAGCCGAATACCTGCAAATAGCAGCTGATGCTATAGCCTACCCCATCTCCATCCTGATAAACAGAACCATTACTGAGGCCACTATCCCCAATATCTGGAAAATATCCTACGTAATACCACTCCCTAAAGGTGGTTCTTCTACCGAACCATCTAACTACAGACCTATAGCAATTCTATCTCCAATAGCTAAGATCACGGAAAGATGTGTTCATAAACAATTTCTTAATCACCTCTCTCTAAACAATCTTTTGACCAAATTTCAACACGGCTTCAGACCCTACCATAGTATGACCACTGCCCTCCTATCCTTTACTGACTCAATTAATAAAAATCGCAACAACAAAAAAATATCTTCCGCCCAATTTCTTGACTTGTCAAAAGCCTTTGATATGGTCAATCACCAACTACTTCTACAGACGCTAAAAACCTTCCACTTTGATAATTCAGCTCTCAACTGGTTCCATGCCTATCTCTCTGGAAGGCAACAGGCAGTCCAATGGCAAAATAAGCTCTCTCAACCCTTACCTAATACCATAGGAGTTCCACAAGGCTCCATTCTAGGTCCCCTTCTCTTCTCCGTGTTCGTAAATGAACTTCACTCAGTTATCCCTCAAGCCACATGCATCCAATATGAGCGACTCCACCCTTATCTGTTCAAATGTAAGCTCCTGACTTACAAGTAATGACCCAACAATGCTTTGGTACAATTGAAAAATGGCTAGAGAGGAATCTCATCCTAAATCCTAAAAAAACTAAGCTATTACTATTCTTTCCCACCTCAGTTCCTCATCCAGTGCAATACTGCCCACCAGCTAATAATAGCACCTTCTTCATTCAATCTAATAATGGCACCATAATTAAACCTGACACTAACACTAAACTACTAGGGGTCACTATGGACAATAAACTTAAATTTAACTTGCACATCAGTCAAACCATAAAGACTGTAAATAAGAAACTCGGATCACTGTATAGAATTAAGAACTTCCTCACCCCCATTGCCAAACTAACTATAGCACGTACCCATCTTCTCTCCACACTACTGTATGCTTCCCCTGTTTTCTCTTTCCTCAACATAGGGGACATTAATAAACTCTCCGTGACTTACAATCACATTGCTAGATTCATTACAGGTGCCCCTTATAGAACACATCACTGCCTTAACCTAAAGAAACTTGACTGGTTAGAACTACCAAATATTCTCAAACTTAACCAACTCTCTCTGAAGCATATAAAATCATTAAGGAACCTGACAAAACCCCCTCACTAAACAATCTACTGACTCCCTATTTCAACCTAAGTAGTCTTCGCTCCTCTAACAGATTACTGGTCCAAACCATCAAATCCAACAACATGGGAGGGGATGCTCTCTATGCCAATTCTATAGGCAAGGTTTGGAACTCCCTACCTAACAACCTAAGACTCTCCAATTCACTTTCTCAATTTAAGAAAAATCTTACCCAATTCCTTAAGGCACATTGGATATGCCCCTGCGTAAATCCAGGCTAGGTTCCTGTCAACTATAACACATCCTACACTACTTGAACAAATTGGATATCTTCTCAATTTCTTACTCTAACCGACTATTAATCTTACCTTGCTGTAATAAAGCAAGCAGTTTCTTTATCATCCCTCAGAATTCTAGAAAAGTAATGAACTGGAAACTCTACATAGTACTTAAGTCCCTTGAATTGCACTAGTTTTTTCACTAGTTTTTTTCAGAATTGTATTTTAACTGTAATACTGCTATCATCAGTTTTTACATGAATGTATATAATATGTTAACTAGCATATTTTTTTCATCTGTGTAATTTGTAAACTTATTTGTATTTTTTCAATGTGGAGCTTTTCTCCCCAGACCTCCGCTGAAAATGGACATGTATCCAGTCGGACCATCCCGGTCAAGTACACCCTATATTTTTTTATTTATCAGTAGTTGCAGTTTACTTGGGTACTGTGAAATCATGTATATGCTGTTGTAAGAAACAGCATACTGGGATTCTAAACAAAAAACAGTGGTTCATTGGTGATGAAATTATAGAGTAAACCAGTATGGAACAATGGACTTCGACTTATTGGCCATGTTAATTTGCTCACTTTCAAAGTTCATACACAAGATACAAATCATGGTCCGTGAACATTTTTGCCCAGCCCCTCATACCTACAGCTCAATCTTTGTCCAAAGTTTCGTTGAAGGCTTACACTGATTCTACACAGTGCTTCACCAGGTGAGCTGCTACAAACATCCAACAACAATCATTTGGTTGCCATACCTTTATCTGTCCTCGGCTCTAATATACTGTACAATATAATGGCATTCTCTAGTTGCAACACATATATTTTACTAATTGTAGCACTCCATTGATAGTGTTGCAGTCCTAACATTTTATATCATGTTCACACCTTTTGCCTCAAGACTCATTTTGGAGTCTATGCATACATGCTTCTTATGGGGACAATGCAGTGCTGGCTCAAAATCATTTCTGTTCAAAGTATGCTCTTAAAATAATGATGTCTGAGAAATGCAAACAGCCCTGCAAATGGCCTCAAAATAATCCTAGTCTATAAAAATATTTCTCTGTTAACACCAGTACTGAAAAAAAACCTCTTGACTGCTGGTAATGGCACAAACAAATTCACTGTGGGTACCCAATTCAGAGTTAGAGCCAGAACTAAGCAAAATATGTTGTGTGTCTTGGCTTTTCCCGGTTAGGGTTCACCACAGCAGAACTCTGGTCCTCTAATGATTGGCAGTAGATTTTTACTTGCCAAGTTGCCGGCCCTGACGCACAACCTTCAACGAAGGTACGCCCGATCGCATGTCTCCACACAGAAGGCGGCTCTAGCTGAGAAGCGAACAGGAGGGCGTCTTACTGTGAGGCGTTTCTTCACCGCAACACCACCACATGATTAACTAAGCAAAATGTTAAAAATGTGTAATGTTTGAGCTGTTAATGTTCCTGCTTGTGGTCATATTGGGCAAAGTGACCCCGTTTAGCACCATGCTCCCTTAGCACTGCACTTTTATACAGGTTGTCAGAACATACCCTTAGGTTAGACTGGTGTTGCCAGCCCCTCTGTTTTGGAGTAAGTGTTGGGTTTTCTACAGTAATGAGGAAGACTGAGAACTGCAACTGCCTTGAATAATACTCTAATACTCTAATACAATTCTGGCTCTAGTTCTATCTCAAAGTTCTAGCAGCAATTCACCTACTGCATTTAACAACTGTAGTAACATCTGGACAGAGGAAGGAGGACAAGGAGACCTGGTGGTGGAATGAGGAAGTACAGGAGAGTATACAGAGGAAGAGGCTGGCGAAGAAGAAGTGGGATTGTCAAAGAGATGAAGAAAGTAGACATGAGTATAAGGAGATAGGCGCATGGCAAGAGAGGTGGCAAAAGCTAAGGATAGGGCATATGGAGAGTTGTACGAGAGATTGGACACTAAAGAGGGAGAAAAGGACCTGTACCGATTAGCTAGACAGAGGGATAGAGCTGGGAAAGATGTGCAGCATGTAAGGGTGATAAAGGATAGTGAGGGAAAGGTACTCACAAGAGAGGAGAGTGTGTTGAGTAGATGGAAAGAGTATTTTGAGAGCGTGAGAAATCAAGAGAATGAGAGAGAGAAGGTTGGATGATGTGGGGATAGTGAATCAGGAAGTGAAACAGATTAGCAAGGAGGAAGTAAGGGCAGCTATGAAGAGGATGAAGAATGGAAAGGCTGTTGGCCCAGATGACATACCAATGGAAGCATGGAGGTGCTTAGGAGAAATGGCAGTGGAATTTCTAACTAGATTGTTTAATGAAATTTTTGGAAAGTCAGAGGATGCCTGAGGAGTGGAAAAAGTGTTTTGGTACCTATCTTTAAGAATAAGGGTGATGTGCAGAGCTGCAGTAACTACAGAGGGATAAAACTGATTAGTCACAGCTTGAAGTTATGGGAAAGAGTAGTGGAAGCAAGGTTAAGAAAGGAGGTGATGATTAGTGGTCAGCAGTATGGTTTCATGCCAGGAAAAGAGCACTACAGATGCAATGTTTGCTCTGAGGTGTTGATGGAGAAATACAGAGAAGGTCAGAAGGAGTTGCATTGCGTCTTTGTAGACTTGGAGAAAGCATATGACAGGGTGCCTAGAAGAGTTGTGGTATTGTGAGGAAGTCGGGAGTGGCAGAGAAGTGCGTAAGAGTGGTACAGGATATGTACGAGGGTAGTGTGACAGTGGTGAGGACTGCAGTGGGAGTGACAGATCCGTTTAAGGTGGAGGTGGGATTACATCAAGGATCAGCTCTGAGTCCTTTCTTATTTGCAGTGGTGATGGACAGGTTGACAGATGAGATCAGACAGGAGGCCCGGTGGACTATGATGTTTGCAGATGACATTGTGATCTGAGAGTAGGAATCAGGTTGAGGAGACTCTGGAGAGGTGGAGATATGCTCTAGAGAGCAGAGGAATGAGGGTCAGCAGGGCTAAGACAGAATATGTGTGTGTAAATGAGGGAGGGTAGAGGAATGGTGAGGATGCAGGG
>NC_056726.1:451893701-451906201 GCF_019279795.1 Protopterus annectens
TTTTACTGTTTTCAGCATTGGTTGCGCCCAATGCCCATTTGTACAGTAGCATTGCGCCCTCCCCCACTTCCACTTCTGTGATTACATTGCATCCAAGACTGGCGACATTAGTGGCCGCTGCTGTTAACCTGTCAGCATTGATCATTTCCATTGATGGAATTTGACGAGCTGGAGGCGGGCGCATCCATTTGCTGACATTTACTTCCTGAATTTGTTCATGAGACTGGACATCATGGTGTGTGGGCCATCGGCGGCCTGGTTCCTTTCACCACGCAGATTTCACATTTGTATTTCGTCCCCTTGTTTTGCTTCACTTACTTCTGCTGCTTCAGTTTTTTGCTTTAAGGTAAGTTGATTCGGGCAGGCGCCTCTCTCACAAGCAAGACTTGATTAATATAATGCTGTGCGGTGCCAGTGTGAAAATTGTATTTTCCTGCTCTGGAACTGTGTGTTGGGCTTGGGGTTACTAGCTAAACTTATCGTTTAGTTGTGGAACTTGTGCTGTGCATCAGTTCACTGGCTGGTGGTCAGCAGTGTATTTTTTTTATTTATGTCTGTCTTGTGTGCCTGCTAGATTTTAATTTCATTTTCTTGGAAGCTAGAGGGAATTTATTAGCTGCTGCCTGGATAGTGCAAACTTTGTTGCTGTAAGCAGTAATGACAAATAGTTATCTGGCCATGTTTTTTGTTACAGAACTGTTTGACTGTAGGCAGGAATGTTTTTAACTTCATTCTCTTGGAAGCTAGAGGGAATTAATTTGTTAGCTGCTGGATAGTGCAGACTGTGTTGCTATAAGCAGTAATGACAGCTCTCTGGCCATGTTTTTTGTTATAGAACATTTTGATAACCTTCATGAAGAGTCTCATTAGATAAGGTATATCTGGTACTGAGCCTGTTCTATGCTTCCGATATCCTGACTAATCTACATTATGTGAGCAAAGTTAAAATCACTACATCAGACCCTCCACAATGATGCATCGGTGCATCTCCCTTAATTTTCTGCACTGTTAGTTTAGACAAGGTTTATCCATGATGCCACTGAAAACTGCACTTAATCCTACATAATGCAAAAAAATGTCCAGTCCTTAAATCACTGATTAAAATTAGCAGATCAGAAATGGCTGTAAAATTATGGGATGAAATGTAGCTTTTAAAGGGAATTCTTTCCTGTTTTATTTGATCTCTCTTTTTTTGTGTTACATCAAGATCCCAGATTTGCCTGCATCTGCACTGCTAAAGCATTCATTAGTTTTCTTTAGTACTGTATACAACTTTTCATTTAATCAAAAATAAATAAAGAAAAATACCAGCAGAGTCCAGCACAGCCACAGACTATTAAGTCCAAGAATAAAGCCAATCCAAAACGATAAGTCCACAATTTATTGCAGGAACACAAACAGGTAAGCACTTTCGCATTGGAGCTTCATCAGACCAAAATTGTGAACTTTTTATTGTTTTGGATTGGATTTATTCTTGGACTTAGTTTGTGGATGTGCTTGACTCTGCTGGTATTTTTCTTTATTTATATTTAAATAACTTTGTACTACAGAGGATCTACCTCGTGGGGTGCTGGCAGCTTTTATTATATTTTTAAATTTAATCACTCGACTGTACTGTAATAACTATAACCGCTATCTACACAACGTTATTGTACACAGAATGCTATTTGTCACTACTGCATTACCTGACTTGGCTGCATTTATCAGAACATCATGCTGCATAATGTCAGGTATAAGAACTGTGTTCTTAATTGTTTACTGTTTTTCCTAATTGTATTCAGAATGTTGATAGAGCAGCTGTCAAACTGTTTTCTTATTTTCAGGCAGTTTAAAAACAATCCATGTAGTAAATAATGCAAAAAAAGTGTAGCTCAATGTACCAGGAATCTTGTTACATGCTTTCTTATATAGTAAACATAAACAGAGGGCTTGACTGAGTGCATTTAAACACTGGAGGTGACTATCTGCTATGTTGATGGCCTCACAACAGTGATTTTCTGCTGACATTATCTGTTTCTTATGGGCATTATATGTATAGTTATCTACTATTGATGTATTGCTGTTTGTTTTAGCTGTTGTAATTTAATTTGTAAACATTACCTGGACAGAGTATTACCATGTTTTTACTAAGTCCTTTAGTTCAGTTGGATGTTTAAGTAGTTTTTGACTGACTTAGCCATACAGTCTTGTATCACACTTGAACTTGGTACTTACCTGGGGTACTTGCTAAATGAAGTGAGACTTAATAATGAAAAGTGTTTTTAATTTCCATAAGCTATGATGATAATTTTGATTCCAGAGTATGGATTTACAGAATGTTCACATGCTGTAACATAGAATAAAAAGCAGTACATCATATGGATGGATGTATAGGTACTGCAGTTTGCTTTCACTTCATCCCCATTTCCTTTCATCATTTCCTACGCTGCCTGTTGGGGAACTGAGATGTATATAGAGGTGATTGTTTTTAAACATTTGTTTACACATGGTCCGACTTGGAACGAGGTCAATTTTCAGTGTAGGCCTGGGGAGAAATGTTCCAGATGCATGTCTTTGACATATAGCTAGAAATAGAAAGACAGAGATTTATGTTTTTCTTTTTGGTGAATTCACTGTCAATATTATGGAACTCCATATTTCAAGCAGTTATGATGTATTCTTTTTTAATTGATTGATACAAAAATGCTCCCAGTGCATGTTTTCGTTTTTTATAAAGGAGTAATGATAACACACACTGCCATTCGTGTATTTTAAAGTGATTCATAAAGATTTAAGAATACGGAGTTGCAGGATTGCGTATTTGGCAAATGGATTAAGTGCGTCAGATTGTGAACCTTTTGTTCATCTCCATGCTAATATTTAACAAGTGTAGATTTATTTAAAACTTGTGTATACTACATTAAAATGTTTTTTGTTGTAAAAGGTTCCAAAATGTGAATCGCAATGTTTTATATTAACATTTGTTACCACTTCTATGTTTAGTTGGGTGATAGTCTGACTTGACAACCTCCCTACAATGCTTCTACTTTGCTGTTCAACAAACTCTGATGCTTCCTGTTTATCTTGCTCTCTCAATTTTCTTCAAACACATGTAGGGGTCATTGTAACTGCAAAAGTCTTTCTTGATGGTCTTGGTTTTAGGGGAGGCTTAGTTGCCAGACTTTTCTGTTTCAAAACTAAGTACTAACTGCAAGGACACTGCATGTGAGGAGAGTACAGTGGTATCTCCTTACTCTTTTGAAATTAGTTCATAGCCCCTAGAGCATGTTCCTCTCTTTCATATGTTCCTCTTCCTCACTAGCCCTCTTTAAGAAGAACCTCGACAACTGGATGGGAAACAGAAAATACACCCCTGAGATCCCACCTGTGTCCCTGCTGCTGGACAGGGAAAACAGGTGCTGACTTTGTGTGAGCATGGGTGAAAATTTGGCTAGGCCTTAGGGCCTCCATGCCAGTAGCCTAGTGTTCTATAATTTCATAGGTAGGTACTAGGCTAGCTGCCAGAGGGCATAGCCAGCGTGTCAGTTTTTGCCACCCCATTGATTAACTGAGCCTCTGTCAAGCAGATCCAATGAAGTTATCCCAGGGGTGTATTTTCTGTTACCCATCCACTTGTCAAGATTTCTCTTGAAGAATGTTATTGAGGTTCTCTGCCTAATGTAGTTAGGAATTTTGTTCCAAAGCATGGGGAGTCTGACAGGAATCAATGACTGCTACTGACCTAGCTGAAGCACTGGAAGTAGAATTGAAATTTCCAGACTCAAATGAGGTGAGCCTCAGGAAAAAGAGGGAGTGCTTTTTGGTTATGAAGCACTGTCTAATTGGTCCTGAACAGGAGTCAACTTTCAACACTCTTGTTGATGCACTGTCATCTATAAAGTACAGGTTCACTCAACTTGCAGCTCATAGTGCTACTTTTGGCTTCCTCTACAACATACAGGACCTCTTGGCAGTTACTGATAAGATATTTCTGTTCTGTAAAGACTTGCAGAGTCTTTAAACCCACACTGAATCTGCTGATATTGATGCTGGATGTCCTTAATGTAATGAAAAAGTGAGGATTAGTGGAGATATTCACACAGGTAGTGGTAGCTCTACACATTTTGTTGACACTGCCAGTGACAGTTGCATCTGGGGAGAGAAACTTCTCCAAACTACAACTAATAACGTATTTAAGTACTATGTGATGTATTTAAGTACTATGTGACGAGATAGACTTGTGGGCTTGGCTATGATTTAAATTGGAGATATCTTGCCAGATAGACTATGCTGATATAATTGATTTGCTTAGTGCAAGGCACAGTAGGTGCAGCTTTAAGTGGCTAGGTAAGGTAGGGAATGACCAGTGTGCAAATTATGCATGATTTCACATCTGATGTACCCTGTAGTCAAGATTCTACAGTGGAAGACATAACAATTGTGTAGTATGCCAGAGTTCCTGTAGGGGAAGCACTACAGCAAAGTTGGTAGGGAAGCTCAAAGTACTGTCAGCTGGGCACTATTCTCTACTATTGTAACTGGCTGACCTGAATGGCTATAACATAGTTGAACCCTTCTCTTGCATCTGCTAATGTTTCAGCTTGTAAATATTGAATATCAAAGTAAATATTGTGGGAAGAAATAGCCAAGAGTTTTGTGGCTAGGCTTATAGGCCCTAGGGCCGATAGTTTCATAGCCTAGTACCAACTGATGTGTAATGAAGGTGTAGTTGCATAATGCCAATAGGGTCGGTGCCAGTGTTTAATCGATTATCCAGCAATGATACAGTATCTTTAACAGGAAATGTGCCAACTGAAACCTGTTTTTAAATGACTCCAGTAGACATGACCGTTTGTACAAGTGTAGCATTTCACTGTGAAACACTGCATATAGAAATGTACATCTAATGGCAGCAGTGGAATAAAATCTGACAATTTTACAGTGTCTCTCATCTTAAATATGTCTTCACATTACTCGAGTGGACCTGATAGTCTTACAGAACAGCAGTGTACTATTTTCAGCGGAGTTTAAAGGTACCACATCCATCTGTATCCCATAATGGATAAGAAACCTTGCCAATACAATTCTGAGCAATCCACTTGCTTGTTGGTAAGTTGTATGCAAAGTTCAAGATGGCAGTCACTGTAGTAGTAACGCTGCTTTCCTTTTTTGGCCTCTGGGTCAGCATACAGCTGTAGCACCACCACATCATAATGTGTAGCGTCTTATGTGGACTTGATTGTTGACCTGTGAAGAGAATGAAGCACATCAGGGTATATAGTAATGTGTTAATGTAGAGTTGATGCTACACTACACCAAATTAGAACTTCTACACACAAACATCAATGCACCTTGCAAAAAGAAGTTAATACTGTCTTCATGACTGTAGAGAAACTCTACACTACCAACAGATCAAGCAGGTTTATTAAGTTGCTTTCAGCCTTCAGTTGCAGTCTTAAGGTGTCACAGTGACTGTCTTTTCATGCATTTAAAAACTGAAAGAACTGGAGTGGGTTTTATGGGAGTGACTCCTCTGTGGGCGTGGCTCAAATGGGGGTGTGGTTTGAGTATGGTGTGGGTGGGGCTTAAGGGGGGCACCAGAGCAGTACTTCGCCTAGGGCGCAGTTTCAGCTAAGGCCGGCCCTGCGTAAGAGTAGTTCAAATTCCTCACTGCTGCAGTAGCCACACCCTCCTTTCACCCCCCCCCCCCCCATACTACTGTATATAGTTTTTGATGGGGAAATAATGTAGTGGTTATTTTTTGCTAGTTTACTTCAGGATGAGTACACTGCTACTTTGTTTAGAAAAGACCATCCTAAATGTCTGTTTTAAAATATAAAGTTTAATTTAAGTAGCTTACGCCGTTAGTATGTAACTTTTCTAACATAAAGAGACATTAGCCATAAAGAAAAGTACCTAAAAAGTGATTTTTAAATTTTGAGGCATATGCCATTAGAAAGTTGCCTACCTGGAATAAGCTAACCTTAGCAACAGTGTTAGCCCTGCTCTGCTCGTCCTCGCTTCGTGCCCCACCCTGCCCCCAGTACAGCTAAAATTATTACACCTAACCCCGCCCTCTTTCCCTCTACCCAATCACAACCTCCATGCCACTGACTCCATCCACCTTTCTGCTAATCAACCCATCCCTCCCTTACCATACTTTAATCCCTCACTTTACTGTTTCCTCTTCTAGTACTACGCTAATAGTATAATCCATAACCACTTGTTTTTAATACATTTAACACTTCGTTTAGTCAACATCTTAAATATAACAATGATAACATCCGAATCTTTCTTACCCCTCTACTTATAATAATGCTCTACTTACCTTACCACCTCATAGCATATGAACACATACTATTAAAATCCCATATGCCCTAAATCCCAAACCTCTACCACTCTTGCTCTTAAGCCCCAGATCATGTTAACAACATACCCTCATTCATAGCCATCCCCCCAAATACCATAACCCTCTCCGACCTAGTTACACCAGCCAAAAATGTAGGCAATATCTGAGGCTTATTAATAAAATCCTGAAACTGTTAACCCAACTGAACTCCAACCTAACTAAAAATGGTGACATCCATCCTAACCCAGACCCATCCACACCAGAGATTCCCCACCTAAACCCAAACGCTACACCTTCTGAAACTTGCTCTAAAGTAAACAATCCTACCCACTATTCTCTGTTAAATAAGCATCCAAACTCCTTCCTAGCCTGCCATCTTAACATCAGAAGGCTAAATAATAAAATCCACTACCTCCATGCACTGTTAGCTGTCCACTCCCCAGATATTCTCTGTTTTATCGAAACCTGGTTAAAACCAGCAACTAAAGACACTGAAGTAACTCCCCCAGGATACAACATCCTTGGGTTAGACAGGAAATCCAAGAAAGGGGGTGAGGTAGCTGTATTAAGTCCAACCTCACAGTCACTATTGACACCCAACAGCCTCCTCAGGTAAGCAATGCTGAAATTCTCATCACCAAACTACAAATAAAACTAAATGTAGATATATTGTCAGCATCTATATTTCCCCTGGAAAACATGTCAGCACCTTAGAACATATATTACACTGGCTAGCCTGCAACTACCCCCAAAAACTATTGTCTGGGTGACTAACATCGACTGGAACACCTTTTCCTCCAAAGCCCCCAGCAATCACATAAACCTCCATGGGTTTACTCAAACCATGTCCTCTCCCACTAGGTATCTCAAAAATAAAGACAAAGGTAGTATCCTAGATTGGATCGTGATCAATGGTTACCCACAGATGCACCACTCAGGCACACTACCTTATGACCTCAGTGATCATTGCCTCGCCGTAGATCACCCATCATCACACCTATAAAGTGACGTGAAACAAAAAAAGCTTTAACCTAGACCACTTCCTACATTATCTCAAGGCTTTCAACGGGTCTGAACTTAAGACTCACACTCGACGAGGCTGTGGCCTTCTTTAATACTAAATTCCTCAGTATCCTTAACTCCCATGCCCCTATTCACACATCCGTGCCAAAACTCGAACTGCACCATGGCTAACTAGACTAATGAAAACCAAAATAACTAATGGAAACAAGGCCTGATCCACTTGGCAGACTACTAGAGACCCAATAGGTCTCATCAGATACTGTCAAATAAGGAATGACACTAAAAAAATCCATCATATCAGACAAAAAATATTACTATACCCACCTACAACAAAAGCATCAAAATAAGCTCCAAAGGTTCTGGGCTGAAATAAATAACCTCCTCCACCCAGGCCATACTACCACTCCCACCCCATCAGTTGTCCTCAACAAAATGCCAGTGGCTATCGCCCAACACAGTCAATAGCTTCTTTACAGAAACTATCCAGACACTAGCCACTCAACTCACTTCTACCAAGCCTAACCCCCCTCACCATTCCCCTATTCGCACTGTCTGTGCCAAAACTCGAACTACACCATGGCTAACTAGACTTACGAAAACCAAAATAACTAGTGGGAGCAAGGCCTGGTCCACTTGGCATACTACTAGAGATCCAATAGACCTCCTCAGATACTGTCAAATAAGGAATGACACTAAAAAATCCATCATATCAGACAAAAAATATTACTGTACCCACCTACAACAAAAGCATCAAAATAAACTGCAAAAGTTCTGGGCTGGAATAAGTAACCTCCCTCCACCCAGGCCATACTACCACTTCCACCCTGCCAGTTGTCCTCGACAAAACACCAGTTGCTATCGCAAACACTTTACCAAGTCTAACCCCTCTCACCCTGCCCCCCCCCCACCTTACCTCTAATAACCATTCTGATGGCTCGAAGCTTCTTGCAACACATTTCTCCTTTAGTTTCCAACCTATCCCTACTGCCCTCATACGAACCCTTCTCAAAAAACTTAAACCCACTTCTTTAGCAGCAGACCACCTCCCAACTGAATTCCTGCAATTAGCTGCAGAGGCAATCACTATCCCAGTCTCTCTACCCTCATTAACAGATCCATTTCTGAGACGGCCATTCCATCAATATGGAAAATATCGCATGTAATACCCCTACATAAAGGAGGTGGCTCCACAGAATTGTCCAACTATAGGCCCATAGCCATACTCTCACCTCTAGCAAAACTATTGGAAAAGTGTGTCCCCATACAGCTAATACGCTACCTCAACCATAATAAACTTCTCAGACTCCCAGCATGATTTCAGACCACACCAATACAGCTAATACGCTACCTCAACCATAATAAACTTCTCAGACTCCCAGCATGATTTCAGACCACACCATAGTACCACATGAGCCCTCTTATCTTTCACCAATGTCATAAATCTTAATCGAAACAACAACAAGCTATCATCTGCACTCTTTCTGGACCTCTCCAAGGCCTTTGATATGGTCAGCCATCAACTTCTGCTCAGTACCCTGAAAGTAGTCTTCCTGGATCATCACGCTGTACATTGGTTTCAGTCATATCTAAGGGGTAGACAGCAGGCTGTCTTATGGCAGGACAAACTATCACATCTCCCGGTCACCTTAGGAGTCCCTCGGGGCTATAGTCTAGGTCCCCTCCTCTTCTCTATCTTCATGAATGACCTTCATACCACTATCCCAAATGCACACTGTATTGAATATGCCGATGATTCTACGTTGATTTGCTCTTAGACCTCACCAACTAATCTGCTATCCCTAACCCAGAATACCTTTAACAGTACAGAAAACTGGCTAACTGATCAACTTTTGAATCCCAACAAAACCAAGCTGCTGCTTTTCTCTCCCACTTCTAGATCCACTCATCCATTCTTCACTATTAAGTCTAACAATGGTACAGTCATCTCCCCAGATAACCAAACTAGGCTCCTAGGAGTAATAATGGATACTAACCTCAAATTTGATGCGCATATCGACCACACTAAGTCCAACAAAAAATAGGATCCCTCTACAAGGCCAAACCTTTCCTAACCCCTTTTGCTAGGGTTGCTATTTCCCAAACCCATCTTCAGTCCACTCTCCTTTATGCCTCACCAGTATATACAAACCTCTCTAAAGCTAACCTCTGCAAACTATCTTCCTATTAACTACCATATAGCTAGATTCACCACTGGTATGGCATACAGGACACACCACTGCAAAAACCTAACTCTGCTTGATTGGCTGGAACTTCCTTCCCTTCTAAAGCTTAACCGGCTTACAGTAGCACACAAAAATACTCAACCATCCAAACAATACCCCAACCCTTAAGAGCAGTATTAGCCCACATAATGCTATTAGGCCACTTTGTTCGTCCAACAAGCTATCAGTCCTTACCCTAAAATCCAATAATATAACAGGTGATTCCCTGTATGCTAACTCAGTGGGAAAAATTTGTAACCTTCTTCCTGCAAACCTTGCCCAAGAGTCATCTCTTCCCCTATTTAAAAAAGGCCTCAAGATACTTGGCTCTGCCCTTGCCTAAACCTGACTAACCCAATTCAACAACTTGGTCTTTCTTTAGCTATTAGGCTATCAGCAAGCAACTACTCCACCCATCTGATGTGTCGTATCTTAATGTACAGTTATGCCTGCTGAGTTTAGCCTTTCTGTATACTGTAGTTTTCCCTAATGTGCTCTAAATTTGTGAAAAGATCTATCTCATATTTTTTCTCACTGTATTAACCGTTAGCATATGCTTATGTGTTCCTACTGTGGTGGACTATCTGAAATATTGTATCTATATCCTTTGCTCTCTTGGATTATTATTATTATTATTATTATTATTTTATTATTATTATTTTATTATTATTATTATTATTATTCTTTTCTCCTCAGGCCTCCACTGAAAATGGACATGTATCCAGTCGAACTATCCTGGTCAACAAATATAAAATAAAAAAATAATATTTTATTTATCTTTGCTTACTGGGGAAAGTGTAACTGGGATAAACCCTGGTCTCCAATAGGACTGTTGCCAGTTAGATCTCAAAATGTATTTCTTTATGATGCTCTTATGATAGTTGGTCCTTATCTTCTCTTGCTAAGGCACACTCCAGTAGAGTAGTTACCTACTTTGAAGCTTTCTTCAAGGGAGTTGATTCCCCAGCTATTCTAGAAGTAGCAACATGGTCATTTGTTCATACTTTCACAAAACACTACAAGGTACATGCTTTCTCAAGGGCTAGATTTGCTAGGCCTCTACTTTCAGGATTGGTAGACAGCTCTTCTGTTTCTGGTGTATCCATGCTTTTAACTGTGCTTTGGGACTCGCTCATCAGTGTTTGGATACTGCAGTATTCCATCATTGCTGCAGTACTTCATTAGTGTTGGAATATTGCAGCAGTCATGTAAGGAATGACTTAGTACAGTTAAAAGCTTACCATAACAGATGTTCTACTGATCACTGTGCAGTATTGTATCCCACCCTCCTTCACCCACTCTGTTTATCCTTTTGTCTGTGGATCGAGGGGAGACTAGTTCTGCTCCCCTCCTCTTAGATGACCTTATTTTTGTTTTTATATCTTTTTACCTCTGGTGTCTCCAGGTTTCCTAGCTCAGATATTCTGAGGATTGTGTGCTCATAAGTTTGCTTATGTGACCTTATACCCAGAGGCTTAGGTCATATGATTATATGGAAAGTTTTGGCTTTAGTACACCATCCGGATGTTGGTTTAGCTTGGCAAATAGCCAATCAGTATGAACAAAAGGCCAGTGAATACAAACAGATTTTGTATTAAAGTAGTTCACAAATCTGTAGCGCATTGGCTTTTGCAGCCTTTGACAGAGTATAGCCGAGGCGCTAGAGATTCGTGAAGTAGTTTTAATAAAATATCTGCTCATCACCATGAAAAAAAGGCCAGCGAATACAATCTACTTTTAGAAAGTGAAGTGGTTACGCAAATAACCAATCAGTATTGGAGTAGTGCAACAGTGATCAGTAGGACATCTGCCATTATGGTGAGTTGTAACACAACTGTACTTTACTGATAGTAGCTTAAGTGATCTAACTTGGGTTCTATTAATGATGTTAAACTACATGTTAAATGTTATGATGATGGTAATTTTGGATTTGGAAAATAGAATTATGGTTGGCATATCCCATCAGATTTATCTGAATAAGTGATTATCACGGTCATAGTATAAACAAGTTGTATTCTGTATAGTGGAGTGTTTATATTAAGAACATGTAGAGATTGCAGTAACGACAGGCGTATCGGTGAGATGCAAGAGTAAGCTAATGGAAGTAATTACTGTCATTTAAGACTCTCAAGCATGTACATTTCTTGCCCTACATATTCACAGTTGTTAGCCATTCTAGTGCCAGGACTGGTTTTGTTTCTGACCATTTGATCCAAACTCAAAGAAGCTGATAATGGCAGAAATGATCATTGTTGCAACAGTCTCCATCTTTTTATTCTGAGTAATAAAATGAAATGAGCAACTTTTTCAAAACCTGTAGGTTTGTAGGTGATGCTTAACTGTGCCCTGAATGGAAATTTTAAGACGGCAACCTGAGGCCAGACTCTCTCTAACTTGTGTATGAGACAAAGGCCTTGACAGATGTGCCAAACACACCTCTTGAAAATGTAACTGATAAGTGTCTCTCATCCGAGTTGCAGAGAAGGCTCCATTATTACTTGTGAAAGCTGAATGAGCACTGTTAGTGTAATGCATTTTTCATACTGTTTTTTTTTTCTTTTGTATTATACTTTTGAGTAGTTGTTTTGCCACTTGAGTTTGGGGAACCTGAAGGAGGACTAGGTGAAGACTTGGGAGCTTCTAGGATGCAAGGCAGTTTGAGATTTCCAGTTGAATTTCTGAGTTGTAAAGGAAATGATTAAGAATCAGAGGTTCCTGTAGAACCTGGAGAATTATTGCTGTTGTGTGTGTGTGTGTGTGTGTGTGTGTGTGTGTGTGTGTGTGGTGCAGTAACTAGGAAATGTAGTTTTAAGGATCTGCTGAACTAGAAGCTGGGGCTGAGTGACTAGGAGGAGTTGCTACGGTTATTATTCTTGGGTCTTGAACAAATAAACATGTTGGTGGGGGTGCAGAGAATACCCAGCTGA
>NC_056726.1:451911201-451957414 GCF_019279795.1 Protopterus annectens
TGTCTCTGGAGGCAGTCAAGGGAAGACTTTTATTGTACCCAAAAGCCTGGCTAAGCGATTCAATAATATCTGGAGGTTACAAAATTCCCTTTGTTCAGCCCCCTTTTCTGTCATGCAAGTCCCTCCCAGAGGTACCACCCAATCTGAGAGACCAAGCAGTTCTAGAAGTTTCAAAACTGCTAGAAAAAGTCATTCAGGAAGTCCCAGCAGACCAACATGGATCCAGAACTTACTCGAGGTTCTTTTTGGTATCAAAAAAGACAGGGGACTGGAGACCTATTTTGGATCTCAGCAGACTGAACAAGTCTGTTCAAAGAACAAAGTTTCAGATGGTCACACTACAGTCCATTCTACCCTTTTGGGCCAGGACAATTGGATGTGCTCTATAGATCTCCAGGATGCATACTATCACATCAAAATGGACAGACGCTCCAGGAGGTTCCTTCGCTTCCGGCTGGGAGCCAGTCATTACCAGTTCAGAGCTCTGCCCTTTGGTCTCACCACAGCCCCCAGTGTGTTCACCAAATGTATGGCAGTGGTCACATCTCACCTGAGATGTCAAGGATTCCAGGTGTTTCCATATCTAGACGACTGGCTCCTTACTGCTACTACCAGGCATCATCTCCTTCAAGCCAGGAACTATAAAATCTCAATTTGCTCCCAGCTAGGCATTACCATAAATTTCGAAAAATCTGCCTTGTTGTCCTCTCAATCTATTACTTGTATAGGATCATACTTGGATACAAGGAGCATGTTCACAAAGCTACCCTTGGACAGGGTGTCCACTATTCGCCAGCAAGTTCATGTCCTCATGCAATGCAAAAGAGTGCAAGTCTGGTACGTCCTTCAGACTCTAGGTTCTATGGCAGCAGCAATTCTTCTGATAACCCTGGCCTGCTTCCACATGAGAATCCTGCAGTGGCTTCTGTTCATGCAGTGGTCCTTTCAACAGCTCCCCATGTCTCGCATGATCATCATCACGGAAGCATGCAAAAGGCACCTTTCCTGGTGGATGGTCTCCCCACTAGTGATCCAGGGCAGACAGACCCTTCATTCAGCCTCCTCCGGTTGCTACAGCGACCACGGGTGCCTCCCTGATAGGGTGGGTGGGGGGGCATTATCAGGGAAGGACAGTCCAAGGCACTTGGCAGGCTCACGAGTACCATCTGCATATAAATGTCCTAGAGAGAGCCGTGCTCCTAGCGTTGCAAGCTCTTCAGGAATCTCTTCCTTCTGGGACCATTGCAATTCAAATGGACAATGTCAGGTCAGTGGTGTGGTACATCAACAAGCAGGGGGGAACCAGGTCCTACCCCCTATGTTGAGAAGCCCTCAGACTCTGGCAATGGGCGATTTCCTCCCAACGATTTCTGACTGCAACGCACATCCCTGGGACGTCCAACGTCATAGTGGACAGGCTCAGCAGAACTATTCTTGTGCCTCATGAGTGGTCTCTGAATCAGGTAGTTGCGGATTTAATCTTCCGCAAATGGGGACAGCCTTGCTGCGACCTTTTTGCCACCCCCTTCAACAGCAAATGCAGCAGCTACTTCTCCCTTCTCCCGCTTCCTGGTCACCCTCCCAGAGATGCTCTAGTACACGATTGGCCTCCGGGACTTCTTTATGCCTTCCCTCTGTTTCCTCGGATACCAAAACTCATTCGGAAGGCTATGTCATTGGGTTGCAAAATGATCCTCATTGCCCCTTACTGGCCTCGACAGATATAGTACTCTTTTCTGCACCATTACCTTCTCAAGCGGCCTTGGACTCTGGATCCTATTCCAGACCTACTGATTCATCAGTCAGGTGGGCTGAATCAATCCCTTTAAATGCTCCAGCTCGCAGCTTGTTTGCTTCACTTCCAACCTTAGCCAGGCTTTCCCAGTATTTCACCGGCCGTTTGAGACATTGTTTCCTCCCATAAGTCTGCCACTAGAAGGGCTTATGCTAGTAAATGGAAACGGTTTTCATGTTGGGCAGAGAAGTATAGATCCCTTCACGGCCCCTATCCATGAGATCTTGGAATTCCTAACAGAACTCTTTAATTCAGGGTCCGCTTCTGCTGCAATCAGGGTCCAATTAGCGGCAATTTCAAATTTCCATGTAGGTTTTTCTAATGCCAACATTATGTCTCGTAAGCTATGTAAAGCATTTCTAAGCGGGGCTACTCTCCTTAGACCCCCAGTGAGAGATCCCCCTCCTTGGGACCTTAATTTGGTACTAACCTCTCTGATTATGCCCCCTTTTAAACTGGCAGTTTCCTGCTCCATTAAGTTTCTATCTTGGAAGACTCTTTCTGGTAGCTATTACTTCAGCCAGATGTGTCTCTGAACTTCAGGCACTATCCATCTAACTGTCCATCCTCCATACTTGGTATTTCATAAGGATAGGGTTGCCCTGAGAACTAATCCTTCCTTCCAAAGGTCTGTTCAGAAAACAATTTGAATCAGTCTATAGACCTACCTGTGTTTTTTCCCTGACCGCACCAACAAGGCAGAATACAAGTTACGTCAATTGGATGTTCATAGACAGTTGCATTTCTACCTGCATAAGACGAAGGATATAAGGAAGTCTGACCAACTTTTCCTTTCCTATGCTCGGGGCAAACAGGGTCTCCCAGTTTCCAAAGTGACCTTATCCAGATGGTTGTTTCATATAATCACCTTTCTCTACCAACTAAGGAACAAAGACTTGCCAATCAAACCGAAGGGTCATTCTACCAGGGCCTTGGCCACGTCTGTAGCCTTCCAGTCTAGGTTGCCCATGGACTCTCTGTGCTGCAGCTACATGGGCAAATCCTCATACCTTTATTTCTCATAAGTTGGATGTGGTCTCCAGAAATAGAGGTAGCTTTGGTTCCAGTGTTCTGAAGAGTCTGTTCCAATGAGCCACCCAGGATTGTAGGTGCTAGGGACACTGTCCCAACCAGCAAGAACAAAGGTGAGATTGACAACTTAACATAAAGAAGTTATGTAATTACCATAACATTCCATGTTAGTTGTCTTCATCTCGCCTTCTTTCTTGCATCCCCCCCCTCCATCCCCCTATCCTGTTGAACTGAGAGGAGTTCAGTTTTTCACCGGCTGAGTTGTTTGCTGGTTTGTTTCCTTTACTGACCTAGACAGTAGGACAGGTATGTTTATCCATTTGTTTGGAGGGGTTTCTTCCTATAGCTATGGTTGGGTTAGCTATTTCAAATGAGATCTGGGTAGCTAGTGCTAGGCATCATGGGATAAGGGGTAGCCTCGAGCCAGTAAAAAGCTCTCGAGCTATTGAAGATGGCGATCCCAACCAGCAAGAAAGAAGGTGAGATGAAGACAACTTAACATGGAACGTTATGGTAGGTACATAACTTCTTTTTATCTCTGTTTTGTTCATGCTCTGTGGCATTCTGTTAACTCCTCAGGTGGTGGCGTACTGTGGATGCAGGCATTATGTACATTCTAGACCACACTGGCAAATGGTACAACTGTTTTCCTGTAACAGTAGACAGTTATTTGGTGTGCCTCAAAACAGGCTTAATGTCAGATGAATGGAGGACAACAGTCATTCGCTTGTACAAAGGTGAGGCTTCGGTAGACCTAGGTAATTATAAACTTCCGTAAGGGTGACCAGTTTCTTTTATAAGGCTATGGAAAGGATTGTTATGGAATTAGTAAGCAAGGGTGTAGGTAACCTACAGACTGTCGACCCAACCCAATTTGGATTTGTCAAGGATAGGTCTACTATTCACAATTGCACTTGTCATGCCATCAGCTTACTCTATTTCTGAGACAGGGGTTACCTAATCTTTCCATTATATGATAGTAGTCCAGAACACAAAAATAAGGAATTCATTAGATTTGTGCTTTAGTAAAAAATTTAGCATTATCTGCATTCTAATGGGCAAATGGCAAAAACTGCCCAAACAGAAAAGTTTACACAAGAAAGAGTAATAACAAAAAGGTATAAGGGTTTATATCCTGCCAAGAATAGAACGGCCAGCCAGCTTCCACCTGCCACACACCCACACTCAAGTAGCTCGAGCTGAGTTGATAAAAAGACAAGGTTGGGTGCAAAGCATTTCACAGCTTTACTGCCGCTGAAGAGCACCGTCCTCTGAGGCATTTAAGGATCAATGGTCTGCTTGTGCTTTACTTTGCTGAACGGAAGTTCCTTTTGGGAAAACGCTTCATATTCTCATTGGAAAGTAGAAGATTGGATGGTAGGGATTACAAACAATTCTGTTTGACAAATTTGTCAAAGTTTAGGGATGAGCATCCATAACCAGTACTGCCATGAGAAAAAAGATGCGAGAAGTATGATGGGCTAGAGTTGTAGTGAGCGATTCCTTATGTCATATCCGATAGTATTGTATTGCTCCAAAAAGTGTACCCCCACCCAAAGGATCAGATATGTAAAGGAGGCAGTCATAGGCACTGTAAATTTGAAAGTCATTGAAGTAACCCAGCCAGTTGTACTTAGGCCTGTAAAATTGCATTTCCCAGACTGCTGGTTGATGTGGATGCAAGATCTTGTCTGATGTAAATAGTCCTAGCTTGTTCAGTGTTGTGTTAGGATCAGTTTAAAATGCACAGATATGAATTGTAGTATACTGGTTAAGTGTGAGCATGTGCATGTGTGTATGTTTGCGTGTCTGTGCATGCTGATGCCTGCGATATATTATGTACATTCTTTCTGTAAATACGCTGAAAAAGCAGCTGCTGGGGGCTAACAATTTGTGTGTGTGCCGAGTATTCTGACAGGCAAATGTTCACAGGTATGTATTAGGCTAACAACCGTAAGGGCCTTTTTAAGCCTAGCTGTACACTCCAAAGTTCTGGTACCCTTAGTAAGTGTAAACAGGGGGTCTGGGAGATGAACCATTTTATAAGTTGCCTGTGTCCATTAGAGGCATACGTGCCAAACCAGGGATGCATTTCCTGTTCCCCAGACAATTGTCCAAGTTGCACTTGAATTGAGTTGGGGAGGAACTCTTCTTCACATGGATGGGGAGCTTGCTCCAAAGAAGGGGGTAGTCTCTGAGATATAGGTTCATAGGATGTTACTAGGCTGTTGACCCAAGGGTCTTTGCAAGCCTAGGTGGTAAATCCTAATATAATACTAGATGAGATATTGTCTGTGCCCAAGGTTTTTCTAGCAAGGACCACCCATGTCCAGCAGAGAAGCCATGGCAATCCCTGGCAGACATTTACAGTTTCCCATTCAGTCATCCAGGTTGCAGTTAAACCCTGTAGTACTCCACTTGTCACTGCTTTGAGGTCAGATTTGGAGTCTGCAACTTTTACTGTATGGGTTTTGTCAGTGAGCCAGTTGGCAACCCATCTTGTGACATAGGGATGTATACCTAGTTTAGTGAGTTTAGCTATAATTTCAGAATGGGGGATGGTGTCAAAAGCCTTGGCGAGGTCAAGATAGGCTGTGTGAACCACCTTACCCTCATCCATGGCTTTGGTGACTGCCTCAAAGAAGTCAATCCGGTTCAGGAGGCATGATCTGCCTTTCACAAACCCAAACTGGGTGGAATCCAGATTTTGGAGGTTACCAATGTCTTTGAGTTTCATGATGATACGTTCCATGGCCTTGCAGACCAGGCTCATCAGGCTAATAGGTCGATAGTTCCCAGGATCAGTAGTGGCTCCCCCTTTGTGGAGTGGGATAACTGTTGCTGTGTGCCATTCAGTGGGCACAAAGCCTGATGTGAGGCTATTATTGAACGTGGTGCTTAAGTTGGGAGCCAGTTAGTTCTGAAGTTCATGTAAAATGCAACCTGGGATGTTGTCCGGTCCCATGGATGCTGTGTTTTTGGCTTTAGAGAATGCAGCTTTTACCTGCGTAGTTGTGATTACAGGGACTCTGCATTCTTCCTGTATAGATATGGACCCTTTAGGGGGTGGGAGGGGGGTAGTTAGCACTGAGGATGTTGGCAATATCAGTTATGTAATTTTCGTGCGTTTGTGCTGTAACTCAGCAGATCTGGGTGTTGACATCTAGATTCTTGACATAGCTATGGAATGCTTTGTGGTTGTCTTTGGATTTAGTGGCGCATTTTTTTTTTCATAGCTAGCTTTGGAGGATCTTATAAGGGATCTCTGCTTCTTATGGAGGCTGACCAGGGAGCTCCTCCACTCATGGGATTTACTCTCTTTTGCAACAGTTTCTTCCTTCTATTGTACAGTTTGTTTATGGCAGGGGACCACCAGATTGGCTTCCTTTTTTTGGAGGATAGCGCTTTGGTCCTGTTTGGGATAGCAAAGATCCATGCACTCTTAAGTGCTTATCGAGTGCATTTGTGTAGGATTCAGCAGTTGTAACAGTTGTCCATCTGCATGGGTGTCGTGAAGTTCACCACTTCGTCTTAAGAAGCATGAAGTTGGCTTTGGAGAAATTTTTTACTGTGGTTTCCTTAATGGGGGGTGGGGGCGGGATGTGGATATAAAGGGTGATAAACTTATGGTCGGATCGGACCAACGAGGAGTTGACTTCAGGTGTGGAACACCGGTCACTCATGTTTGTAATGACTAGGTGTAGGATATTGTTTCCCCTGGTGGGGGTGTGGATAAGTTAATCTGGGGCATTGGAGTGTATGAATTACAGAAAGCGTTGAGCTAAGGAGTTGGTAGTTTTCCCAGTTAATAGTGGGTAGTTGAAGTTGCCCATTATTAGGGTGTTTGGTTGAACCCTAATATTTTCCAGTACATCAAGAAAAGAGGAGTGGGAATCCTGGGGCATGGTGGGGGATCTGTAGCAAGCTACAGTTTGGATTGCAGTTTTGCCCAGAGTTAGTTGCACTTGGATAACCTCGGCTGCATTATGCTGAGCAACTAGCCTGGAGGTGTGGATATCCTTAATGAATATGGACACACCTTCGCCTTTGGTGTTTCGGTCCAGGTTACATGGCCAAAAAGTGTGGTATGAGTTATAGCCTGGTAGTGTAGGGGTGCTCTCTGGAGCCTTGAATCAGGTCTCAGTCACTACACAGATATCTATGTTCCCCATTTGAAGGAGTGCCTCGAGTGAGTGCATTTTGAGATTTAGACTTCTAGCACTGAGTAGCATTACCCTCAGTTTTTGCTTGCCTGTTCCTGTTATGATGGTGAATTTGTTGTTTCTTTAATCTTGCTTTAATACCATCCAGTATGGCTGTGCCTCTACATTTGTGTAGATGATTATACAGGGTATCAGTGTTTACCTTAGTATAGCCGTCAATGCCATCTGTGGAAATTGGAGCTTGGAAATCTATTATACCTTCCCTTAGGAGGGTATAGTTAACTTTGGTGAAGTTTTTTAGCCTGACTTATCATTTGGGGAGTTCTGGTGCTATTGCTTCAGAAATGACTGATTTATGGTCTTGATTTTAACCAGTGTGGGCTTAGACTTGAGGTGTTACATCGGTCACTCATATTGGTGAGGACCAGGTCTAGAATATTGGAGCCTCTTGTGGGGTGGTACATTATTTGTTCCAGGTCATTTGAGTTAAAGTCCAGGAACTTTTGTGCTAGTGAGTTTGGGCTCATTTTTAAGGTTCCCAATTAATGGAAGGATCGTTGATGTCACCCATAACTAGTGTGTTGGGTTGTACCTTGATTAGACCTACTTGGGACAAGTAAGCTGTGTGGGTATCTTGGTTCATGGAAGGGAACCTGTAACCAACGATGACCTGAAGGGGGATCTTACCCATGGTAATTTGGACTTGAGTAGCTCCACAGAGTTTTCTTGCCTAACCAGTCTAGAGGTGTAATTATCTTTGATAGATACTCCACTTCCTTTCATTCTCATACCTTCAATTTGCGGTCAAAGTGTGGAAGGCATTGTAGCTTCCTGGAGAACATCTGTTTCAGTGGGGAGTTCTGTTACTACTGCAAATGTGAAGTCATCTGTAAATTTGGTCAGCCAGAGGCCCTTTACATTGACTTTGACTTCAGAGAAGTACATGCCAAAAAGGAGTGATCTTGGGGGATACCACTTGTGACTGCTCTCTTCGTAGAGGTTTTCTTTCCAATTCTAACTTCCTGGATACTGTGTGTGTCCGCTGGCTGTCCACCGGATGTTGCATTCATCTCCTACCAACTGTATCCCCTCAGTTTCTTTCCTACTACCCTTACCTGCTGATCCTTCCATAGTGCACACCACTTTACTGACATATTCCCAGATCCCATTTCATGCTTGCCACTCTTGCCATTACCTTACTTTGCTGATGCTTCCATAGTGCACACCACTTTACTGACCCATTCCCTTGTATTCCCAGATCCCATTTCACACTTAACCACTCTTGCCATTACCTTACTTTCTTTCATCTGCCATGATTTGTACATCATGTTATCAGTCTCATTATAGCCAGCTTTTTGCATCCTCCCCTGTACCTATCACCCACTTGTCTCCCTGAGCCACTTTGCACTTCTTTCCCCCACAAAACACTTTTTCCTATCTGACTACCTCAGCCTAAGTCCTCCTCTTGACTTCCTGTCCTAAAGTCATTTCCTCCCACGTTTCATTTCCATATCCTCTTTGTATGCTACCACACCACCTACCTCCAGTCTCCTTGTCCTTTAACACACCTCACATCCAGGCCCTGTTGGGTCCTGCAGCCATACTTGCCCTCATGTAGTGTAGTGGACCCATGACTAATACTCCTGTCCAAAAACTTACACCCACGTGCCCCCCGCCCAACTTCTGTCTTCCCATTATATAGATTTTTGTGGACTGGAGTTGTAGCATGGTCTTTCACCTTTGTATAAGCTCTCATCCAAATGCTGCAATTGATAGTAGATTTACTTGCACCCCAAAAAAAACTTTGGACTGCTTCTTAAATAGACTTGTAATGCATCTTAAACCCTGTCTCCAAGAAACAAATCCTGGTGCATAAAAAAAGGATTGCTGCCATGTGCATTGGAGTTTTCAGCTAGTTGTTATGAAGGATATAATGTTTGGAGGGTGGCTGAAGTTAAATTAGCATGAGATGTTGACAAATAGTGACTGGGAAGTTAAGTACAGAAAAAAGACCAGTCAGAGGAGGGCATAATGTAAGGGCTAGGAGAAAATTAGAGTATTTCTTTCTTTAGATAGTGTAAAGTCTGGAGTCTGTAGATTAATTTTAAGAACAGCTGTACTACCTGTCTCTGTACAGGTAATTCAGTAACTGGCAGGCAGTTTGAAGTGCAACCCAATAAATATCACAAAAATAAGGCTTGCTTTTCTTTCTTGGTATCTTCCTTCCAGAGTTAAAGGAAATACACGGGCACTGGAACACAGATGTTCTGTAATACTTTTTATTGAACCATCATAAATTTTGCAAGTTTTTAGTCTATCATGAGCCCTTCTTCAAGAGTCATCAGTTAAAGGAAGGCAGACTGAACTTGGCAAGTATGCAACATAAAGTTGCATGCTTACCATAACTTGTCCTCCATTTTAATGTATCCTCTATTTATATGGGTGTAGTTCTGAGCATCGGAACTGACTCTACCATTACTACAGCATCGGAACTGACTCTACCATTACTACAGCTTGTGATTTACCAAAAACTCTCTCAAGCTTAACACTTACCTATTATGCTCCTCTCCCAGTTACCTCAGATCAAATTTTCAGAAGACTGAGCGAAATAAAGAAAGAAACCAATATTCATAGAGACCATATCTGGAACTATATGCATATGTCATCAACAATTATGTTAGATGTCCGCTCCACAAAAAATCCACTGATTGGGGGGAGTGGAGGATAAATGAAAATGGGCAACACAGATGGAATGTTATGGCAAGTACATAACTTATTTACCTGATGTCAATTTTCATTTTATCGACACATATGGGACAGAGTCCCCAGCTACCTTAAATCTCGGGTGGACCCAAGGAAGTATATTCCTGAGCATTATTGAGCCAAATAATGCTCTTCTCCTGGAGACCAAATCTAATTTGTAATGAATAGTAAATGTCTGGGGAGTGGCTAAAGTTGCTGCTGCACAAATATCATCCATAGAAGCTCTAGAATGAGACTGTTGAAGTAGTCACTGCTCTAGTAGAATGTGCTGTGTTTTTTTGCAACTCCACTCCTTTTTTTTTTTGTTGTAGATGAAAGTTCTGTAGTCTTTGACCTATCTAGCCAATGTCACTTTGTTTACTGGTTTACCAAGTCTCATACTTGAGAAGGAAGTAAACAATTGGTCAGATTTACTGATATCCTTAGTTCTGTACAAATAAAGTCGCATTTGTACATCTAATAAATGTAAGTGGTATTCGTGTTTGGTAAAATGTAAACAGTATTGGTGTTTGGTGAAGTTGAGAGGGAACACTTGCAAATTACTGGTCTGGTTGATATTGGCCTCTGAAACCACTTTAGTTAGAAAGGAGGGGTTAGTTCTTAAAGAAATTCTGTCTTTGTGAAAAATCAGGTAGGGTGGCTTACAGGGCAAGGCTTGTATTTCTGAAATCATCCTAGCAGAAGTTCTAGCCACTAAGAGTAATCTTCCAGGATGAAAACTTAGTGAGCTGCTGGCTCGAAGGGAGATTGAACAATGCAACACAAGGTTTAGTTCCCAAGGTGGAGTAGGGTCTTTAAAAGTAGGTCTTGGTAAGAGAGTCCATTTTAAAAAGGCTTTGAAAAGCTAATGAGAAGCCAGATAGGATTCTTTAATACTGTTATGAGAATTGGAAATAGCTGCTAGCTGAATTTTAATAGGAGAAGCTCCTGAATTGAAAAGTGAAGCTAAAAAATCCAGAATTGTATTAAGTGCTGAAAAAAGGGTCAGAATTGTCACAGGCCCAAAATATAAACCTGTTCCATTTACTAGTGTAAAGTTTTTACAGGTGGATAGTTTGAGAGACTAGAAGAATAACGGACCAGGAAAGAGAGCATACATTGCCTGGCTGTTAATGCATCTGGAGAAACTAAGTTGTCAGCTTGAGGTTCAGAATATTTAGATGGACTGATCTCTCTGGATGGCGCAGTAGGTCTGGAGCCAGATCTAGAATCCAAGGTTGATGAACCAGAGAAGGCCAAAGAAAGGGGAACCATATCTGTCTAGTCCAGTAGGGTGCAATGAGGATGACTTTGCTCTTCAGCCTGATTGCTTTCTGTAGAAATTTTGGGATCAGGGGAATCTGCAAAAGGCATAAAGAAGTCCAGAGGGCCAAGTATGTAGAAGAGCATCCCTCTGTGACTCCCCGAAAGGGGAGATCAGGGCAGAGTTGCTGCACTTGTAGTTTAGGGGAGAGACAAGTTGCAGCAAGGCAGGCCCCACTGATGGAAAATTATTTCTGTCACCTTTGGACTAAGACTGCCTGTGAGGCAGGAGAATGCACCTGCTTAGTTTGTCTATCACATTGGACCTCCCCGGAATGTGCATTGCTATCACAAAGCAGTTGGAAGAGATCGTGAGAGCTTTTTGACATAGGGGGATAGGATTTTGTTCTGTGTTTGTGGGTGTACCAAACTGCTGACGTATTGTCTGAATTGCAATTGTCCCTAAAGGAAGAGCAATTTGAAAGGCCTGCAGTGCTAACAGCACTGTGGTCACTTCCAGGGCATTTAATATACAAGTTGGCCTGTATGGAGGACCAAATGCCTTGGACAGTCTTGCCCAGATAATGCTCCCCCCACCCTGTCTGGGAGGCATCCCTGGTCGCTATTGGGTTGTGAAGGGACAAAAGGGCAACCAAGAAGAATTTCTTTGGACTGTATCCACCAAGCTAGATTTCTTTTGCCAAGATTGGTGCACCAAGCTAGATTTCTTTTGCCAAGATTGGTGATCGAAATAAAGTCTGACATGAAGTGGTGCTGTACTGACCACGGAGTCATAAGCAGCCATTGTAATATACTCATGTGGCATCTTGCCAAAGGAACTAGACTTGTAGTAGCTGCCATGGACCCTAGGGCTTCCAGAACTAGACGTGCAGTCACTTTCCTGTTTATTATTTATGTGCATTTGTTGACCGGGAGTGTCCGACTGGACGTAGGTCCATTTTCAGAGAAGGCCCGGGGAGAAAAGCTCCACAGTTAAAATAAACAAGACAGTAGTTACATTGGATTACATAGCGATTAACAATTTAACATGGCAGTTAATTACAAACATATTTATAGATGAAGAACATAGTACATCAGTAGACAACTAGAAATCTGCGAAGTACATAACCATCATTAACAAATGTTACAATAAAGTTCCTGCTGTATAATAAGTACTAGGCTTATGAGCATCAGAGCTTGCTATAATCAAGGTAGTTAGTGGGGTGGAAAGAAAGGTAGTGGTTGGATGGGGTGGGCGTGGGAGTTGCAAGGGCATAGCCAGCATGTTTTTAGGTGCACTTTTAGTAAAGTTTTGAAGTGGGTGCATGATGGTACGGAGATAATTGTGGGTGGGAGGGAGTTTCATAATTTGGCTATGGCGCAAGAGAATAGTGCTTCACCAGCAGAGTTATTGGCTTTAGTGATCTGCAAGTGATTTTTGTTGCTGGATCTTAGTGGTCTGGTGGTGAAATAGGGTTAGAGTAGATTTTGGAGGGATGGGACATTTAGTGGATGGTTTAATAGTTTGTGGGTGAGTGAGAGCTGATACCATTGAAGGAGGTGAGGGAGTTCAAGCCAGCCCACTTCAGCAAGTGAGAGATGGTGGTGACTACGGTAGGATGCCCCTGTGGTGAATTTGACGATTTTGTTGTAGCAGGTCTCTAGCTTGTTTAGATCGCATTGCCTTAGGTTGGTATATATTGGAGAGGCATAAAGTAGGGTGGGGATAAGGTGGGAATTTGCTATTGAAATCTTTGCTACTTTGGTGAGAAATTGCTCATTTCTGCATAACACTCCTAGTTTTTTTGTGGACTTTTTATGGTCATAGATATGTGAATGTCAAATTTTAGTTTGTCTATTTCCACTCCTAGCAATTTGGTGTGTTCAGTTGGGTATATAGTGTTGTCTTTTGCTGTGATAATGTGAGAGTTGTTTTGAGTATATTTGGTGGGTTGGAAGATGAGTAGTTTAGTTTTGTTTGGGTTGAGTATTAATTGGGCATCGGATAACCAAGTTTCAACAGAGGAAAAGGCTTCCTGTGTGACTTTTTGCAGTTTGGGTAGGGAGTGGGCTGAGCAGATGAGATGGCTGAGTCATCTGCGTATTGTATGAGTGTGCCATGTTTGGTGGCAGAGGCTAGATTATTGGTAAAAACAGAGAAAAGTAGGGGTCCAAGGATGGATCCTTGGAGAACTCCTCCTATGGAGACGGGTAGTTTGGGAGATGTCATTCTGCTGTACAACGGATTGTTGGCGGTCAGACGGGTAACTCTGAAACCAGTTGGTGACTGAGAGAAGGATAGGTTGAGGACAGAGAGGAGGAGTTTGTGTGGGACCATGTCAAATGCTTTAGATAGGTCTAGGAAAGTAGCAGAGGAGAGGTAGCCATTGTTTTTATGTTGAAGGATAGTGTTAGTAAAGGAGAGTAAGGCAGTGGTGGTGCTATGGTTTGGTTGGAAACCATGCTGAGTATTGTAAAGGAGGTTGTTAGTAAGGAGGTAGTCTGAGACCGGAGTGTATGCATTTCTCTAGTATTTTGGAGAGTGGAGAGGATAGCTATGGGGCGGTAATTGGTTAGTTCTGTGGAGGGGCCACCTTTTGTGGAGGGGAATTAAATGCGATACTTTCCACAGTGTAGGAACGTAACTTTCTGACAGATTGGTTAATCAAGATGGATACTGGGTAGGCCAGAGCATCAGCTGTGATTTGTAGGTATTCACTTGGGAGGTTGTCTGCTGCTAATTTGGTGGGCTTAAGTTTAGTTAAGAGATTTTTAAGATGGAGTTAGGTATAGGAGAAAAAGAGAAGGCAGTGGGGAGATTAGTTGAAGGTGTGGGTTGGAGGGGAGGGGGGTTGTGTTTAGCTAGTGATAGTATGGTTTGTGTGAAATGTGTGTTGAATGAGGTAGCAATATTTTCGGAGGAGTGAGGGATGTTAGGAGGAGGGGTACGGACTTTACCTGGGTGGAGGATGGAGTTTATGGAGGACCAGAATTTGCTTGGGGCTGTGTTGGGAGGAGTCTAGGGCAGACGGGTAGTATTGGAATTTGTCCTGTTTTATTAGCTTTTTGACTATTGGGTAGTTCTAGGAATTTCTGTCTAGTTGAGGGGGTTTTGGTTTTACGCCAGTGCTCCCAGGCTTTATCCCAGTTTTTCATTTCTGACTTAGTGGTTTTCTATAGCCATGGGGAAGGTTGTGCTTTGGTTCTGGAAAGTCTTATGGGGGCATGGCAATTAAGGATGCTCAAGAAGGTTGTATTAAAAAAAATTCCACTGCGTCAAGACTGAGGTACTTTAGAGGATGCCAGTTACGTTCTTTGAGGGATGAGATAAATGTGAGTGGGTTAAAGTTTAGTTTTCTATGTATTTGAAGGTAGATGACAGGTTTAGCTTGGTATAGGTATTTTTTGAGTAGGAATGTTGAGGAGTGATCACTGAGGCTATCTGATAAGCAGCCTATTATATACGACTGGGAGCTCTTACAGACTAGTATCCAATCCAGGGTAGTGTGCTTGCTGGAGTTTTTATTTATCCTGGTTGGTGACTGGACTAGTTGGGTGCAGCCATGAAGGTTTACATGATTGGTTGGATGGTTGCCAGAACAGGATTGCCAGTCAATATTGAAATCACCTAAAATTATAGTTTCTTGGGGGAGATTGTGGGTAGACCAGCTGAGGAGGTTTTCTAGTGGAGGGATGTTTTGGCCAGGTGGGAAGTAGCATCCAATTATGTTGATGGTTTTGTTTTGGTTTATTTTGATGTTGGTATATATTATTTCTTCATTGCCTATTTGTGGAGCTCATGATTTTAAGGTCTGGATGTTTAGATGCTGTTTAAATATTATAGCTACACCGCCTCCTTTGTTGTTTAGCCGGTCTACTCTTGGTATGCCGTAACCGGTAGGGAGTATTTGCTCACTGGTAATGTGAGGTTTTAGCCAGGTTTCTGTCAGGATGACTGTATCTGGGAAGTACAAGTCCATGGTGGCATGGAGTTCATGGACTTTGTTGGATATACTTCTAATATTTAGGCTTAGTAGAAGGAAGTCACTTGGCTTTCTATTGGCTGTGATATGGGAGAAGTTGTGGTTTCTAGTTTGAGGATTGGGGTTGGAGATGGTAAGACCAGGGTTGGGGTGGATGTCTCCACTTAGAGCTAGTTTTAATATGCATGAGGTTATTAGTTTTCGAATGTGTTTGTTTATTAGGGAAACTTTGATTGTGCTCTATGGGTAATAGGTATGGTGGGAGGGTTACTATGTTAAGTTGTAGGGATGCTTTGTTTGAGTAATATAGTTGGTAGAATATGTGGGGGGGTGCATAGGGATGGTTCTTGAGTTGGGAGGGGAGCTGAGTGAGGGTGAGACGAGTGGTGGTGTGAGTATAGTAGTACAGTGGTAGTGGTTGAGTGGGGGAATTATGGAGCTTTGGTAGGATGTTAAGATATGCAAGGAGAGTGCATGCAGTGAGCATAGGTAAGGTATGCTTGTACATGTTAGCTGAGGAGGTGTGATAGTAGCGGGAAGATGGAGGAGGTAGTGTTGGGTTAGCGCTGTGGTTGGCTGTTGGAAAGATGGGAGGGGTTTGAGTGTGTAATAAAGGTGGGACCACTGGGGGCGGGAGGGGGCAGGGTGGGGAGCGAAGAGGGTAGAGACCCTGTTTGTTTCCAGCCCCCTCATAAGAGCAACTATCAGGTAACAGTAAACTGATAATTGAACATATGATAGTGACGAAGGTAACTGTTGATTATTTTCTGGACCTGTACTCTGTCTCTAATTTGTTTAAAATCGCTCCTATGAACTCTAAGTTTCGAGTAGGAGTCGGTTGTGATTTTTTGAAATTTTATAGTTGTCCCTAAGTAAGAACAAGTCTGAAGGACATGATCTCTTGCTTCTATTAACTGATGCCTGGTTGGAGCACTAATGAGCCAGTCGTCTAAATATGGAAACAGTTGGAATCACTGCAGTCTCAAGTGAGCTGCTACTACCGCCATACATTTGGTGAACACCCTGGGGGGCTGTAGTGAGGCCAAAGGGCAGAACTAGCTGGAAGTGAAGAAAACGTTGAGATTGTCCGTTTTTATATGGTAATACGCATCCTGAAGATCTGTTGAGTACATCCAATTTTTCTTTTCCAAAAATGGAAGAATGAACTGTACCCGTGACCCTGCAGAATTGCTGAGCAGACTTGGTCAGCACACTTGGATGCAAATTTGGTCTCCAGTCCCCTGTTTTTTTTTGACACTAAAAAGAATCTTGAGCAAGTTCTGGACTCTCTCGTCTTGTGGGACTTCTTGGTGGATTCCTTTTTTTCTAGCAGTTTTTATATTTGAAGAACTCTGTGTTCCCTCTGATTGGGTGGAACATCGGGTATTTTCCTGCATACGGGAGGAGGAAGGGAAAAAGGGTATGGTATAATCTCTGGAAATGATCCTGTGCACTGAATTGTCTGAAGATATTTGCTGCTAGGCTTTGAAGGGCAGGGATAGATGTCCCCCTACTGCCTCCAGAGGAAGACCATCGGGCCTTCTTTCAGGAACACTGAAAGGGTTTGCCAGAATACAAATATCTGAAATCCTGGTTCTGTGGGCCATCTCTAACGCATGGATGGAGTCTTCATTAAAGTTTCCCTCTGCCCCTGGGGAGACTACCTCCAAGTGTGTCCTGAAAAGGCATTCTAGTAAAGTGTGCCAAATTTCAAGGGCCTTATTGCAAAGGTCAGTGATGCAGAGACTCTTCCCGAATCTATCCATTGACTGAGACTCTGTTAGGTGGATTGATAGGGACTCTCTTCAGCTAGTTCCTTTTTAGTTGTGGCCACTGACCATGGCATCAATAGCTAACCCCCAAGACCAGAATTGCTTTTCTTTTGGGGCAGTAAAAATTTTGTCAGGTCTCCTTTGGATAGGCTCAACGGTGTCCTGGGCCTTCCATGCCCCCACAGCGAGATAAACTCAATGAGCTTATCAGTGGGCGGACTTGCCCAAGAGGTAGATGGGCAAGTGCCAAAAGCCTGCAGGTACACAGATTCCTCAGAGGAAGGATTTTGGGACTTCCAATCACCCCTTTGCTTCAGAATTCCCAGGAGAATTCCAAAGGAGTCCTCATCTTGGGGTGACCTTCTGGAACCTTGCCTTTCTTCGAAGTTTGTGTTGTCTGTGATAAATTCCTCTGGGGAATCCAGGTGCTTTCTCTTGCATCCCCAGATCATCCCACTGAGGAGGTCCCCAAGAAAAAATGCAAGTGAGAATTCCTTTTTTGGGAATTCTGCAGTTTTGATACCTGCTTATTCAATGGAGGTACAGGTTGAATATCCGGATTGGAGGACCCAAAGGATATCTGCTTTGAGGTGGAAGGGGCAGACTGAATGCTGTAGTCAGGGCCCTCTCCATAGCCTCAAAAGCTGGCCCAGCTGAAGAGAAAAGGGAGCCTGGAACCGAGAACGAGTACCTCAGAACCATGGTCACTCCCCACTCTGATTAGACACCTCCTGAGACCAAAGCCAGAGCTGAACTGATCCATGCTGAGGCCCCAAGGTGCAGAGAAGGTTCTGACAAAATGGGGGTTGACTCTGGCACCTCAGAGATGACTGGAGACGTACGACTCTGAGGTCTCTTGTTCTGACTGAATGAAAGAGCTCAGAGCAAGAGACCGTTCCATAGATAAGGATATCTTCAGTTCTGATATAGTAGGCACCAGGTGGCTCGGAGCCCAAGGTGCTGAAGCTTCAGTAAAAGTCGGAGGAGGAAGTGTCAGAGGTGTGCAAGAAGATTAGGATCCTAGATCCATAGGGGCCAGGGCCGAAGTAGAGCCTGTCAATCTTCTTGCTTGGAGAATCTTATTCATTAGTCTCTCCACATCATTCTCTGTCAGGCTTTTAGTGGAAAGGAGAGAAAGGACTGAGGATGATGTGGGTCTTTCCAGGAAGAGTGAAGGCAACCTTTCTGAAAAAGTATCAATGGAACGGGAGTAGGATGTTCTAGGTAGAGTAATGAATGAAATCCCCAGGTTGTTTGCTTGGGGCTGATGCAGTAAGCACTGAGGGAGATTCCTGCACAGATATCTTCAGTGCCAATGAGACATCAGTTTTCTGCAAAATAATCTCTGGTGCCAAAGACTGTTTCAGACCCAGTCAACTCTACTCTATGGAGTCCTTTGGAACAGAGGACTGAGGAATGAGGTAAGACGTCTGTCTGTTCCATGGAAACTGGACTGAGGTAAGACGTCTGTCTGTACCGAAGACTTGGGCTTCTTGAAAGTGGGCACCAATGGGGATGTGTAGACACTGATAAACGCCTCTCTACCTTTTCCAAAGTTCTGGAGGAAGAAGACTAATCAGTTTTGCCTTTAAATGTCTGTAATTCAGATATGGCCTCACTGAAAGCAGATGGTAGAAACACTGTAAGAATTAATTTGTTCTTCCTCTAAGGCCTTATGACTGAACGACTGATTGGAGCAGTCCTTCTGGAGATGGAGAGACCCCAAACAATATACACACAGTAAATATGCATCGTGGGAAAAAGGAATTTTTATGTCCACATTTCTGGCATCTCTTAAAGGCAGGAAAAACTTTAGGTTTATCAGCCATATCTGAAATTAAAACCTGGTACAAAGCAGGTACACACACACACACACGTCTAAGTCTCAAAACAAAAAACATTTTATAAAATATTAAAAGGTTTAAAGAAAGTAATATCAGCAATGATAGTCAGTGTTATGCAAGTGTAAGTATATGTCAAATACTATGAAAACAAGGGAGAAGGAATATAAAATACACAGTGTACAGAAGTAGTAAGGGCAGGTAGACTATTAATTATGTTACAGAAAGGATTGTAATAAAAAGTAGAAGTAAAATTAAAAGTACAAAAATTGTCACTTAACTGGAGAGCAATGGAGAACCACATCTGACACGAAAAGCGGCAGACAAGCTCTCCGATAACTGGGAGAGGAGCATTGTGGGTAAGGGTTAAGCTCTAGAGTTGATCATGAGCTGTAGTAATCCATTCTGATGCTCTGAACCGAACCCATTTCTTTAGGATAAAATGAAAATCGAGAACATCAGATCCAGTATTAAATCCGAGTGTACTATTGTGCTTCCACTTTATCATTGCTCTAAGAAAACTTAGAGCAAGAGCTTTGTCTTCAGAGAAAACAGTATACAAATTATGGCATATGGTGTTTTATGCATTTTCTGCCCAGCCAGCTTTAATATTTTTGGGCCACTTTCTATTAAAAAGCTTCTTAAAGTTTTTTAATTAAACCATGGCCAAAGTATAGACTGTTTCAGTGTTAGGGTAGGCTTGCTGTAGGAGGCACTCGCAAATATTAATGGAGATGCTTAACATTTAAGCAGAGATGCATCCAATAAAATCCTTCTGTACATCTCTATATGCTAATTCTACCGTGACATCAGCAGTCAGAGTTTATCAGACATCGAGGTAAGAAGAAAATATAATCACGAATTATGTAAACTTTTGGGGCAACAACTAGAAGTGCATTGTACCACTGTAAGCACCATATTGTTTGGTGCAAATGGTAAATGCTTAATATAGGACAAAAAACTTGAGAGGGGAAAACGAAAAGTGCAGAAGAAAGATCCCAGATTTGTGCATATTTCTGCAATTTTAAATGTGTGTTAAGATGAAATGTTTGTACATGCTTTGACTATGTAAATATTCCTTTTTACAGCTCTGCAGATATTCGAGATCATGTTGAAGATCTGTTTCAGTTAGAAGTAAGTAAACAAGCACCACTCTGAATATTTCCTTGCTTTAGCTGGTAGTAAAAGTTTTAATTTAACATCTAATCTAACAAGTTGATGTTTTACTTTCAGGAGTGGACCTAAAATGGCACACTTTATATTAACAATGCCTCAGCAAGTTGCACACCTACTTTCACCCTAAAGAAGTATCTGGGTTCTTTCTACAAACTAGCTGTTTGTACCCAGGCAATCACTTGGGTTAAAAGTCCTTTACTGATAATGTATTGCATCATTCTGTGTGCATATGTTGGGAGGGGCTGAACTCCCACCGTCACCAACAGCGATGGTAGGCAATAGTCTTGTTTTGAAGGTAATTCAAATGCATGTTTTATTGGCCCAGCAATTCCAGGTAAAGGCAAGCAACTCAGGAAAATAATTTGTATGAATTCCATTGCTAAGAAAATCTTACAAACTAAACTCTGAAAGTGGTTGATCTTTAACTGGAAAAAGTATTTTTCCAACTTGTATTTTTAGTGAGCTATGAATAGTTTCTTTACCATGTGTATTGATACGTACACGGCTAGCAAACTGTAGAAAATTGTAGTGCTGTCTTATACCAGCAGCTTCTGCAAATACAGTGTTTTGTAAAAGTTGAACTTGCTCCTGCATCTGCAGAGTTTGCATACTGATGGAACAATGCTTGGGTTTTCTACAGCAATGCCATTTGTATGTGTATTTAAATTTTGTTGTAAAATGTGTAGTTTGGATGTCTTTAGAATCCTGACTCTGTGAATACTTGTGTAAATGGAGGCATATTTAAAGATGTAGCACAAATCTGCTGTGTGTATAGTATTAGAAATCAGTGAATTTATAAAATTATTTAGCAAACAGCCTTCCTGCATTCCCAAATTTTTTTATGCTGCCACTACTAATGAGTTTAATTATGTCCTAGTGTAATTTTACCACGCTCCAGGGATCTAAACCTTGTCATCACAGTAAACAAAACATGCGGGAGGGATAGGTTCCTGACCCTGAGACTCCCCAGACTCTGGAATAGATTGCCTGTACATGTCAGGCAGCGCACCTCTTTGGCCCTCTTCAAAAGGAACCTTGATGATTGGATGGGGAAGGGAAATTCACCCCGGGGATCACGTAAGTCGCCCTGCTAGACAAGGGTCCAGGGAAGTAAATAGTGTGGGAAGAAATGGCCAGGGAATTGTTATGGCTAGGCTTGTATTGGCCCTAGGGCCGATAGCCTAGTACCAACCTATGAAACCTATATTAGAAAATGCGACAGGGCTGTGATATTGAAGAAGCTTCCTTACCCTTGATGGCATATACAGTGGATGAAGCATCTCTCAGAATAAACTTCTCCAATTTTTAACTTTGTCAATTTTGCAGTTCTCCATATGGAAACACTGTTGCCATGGTTTCTGATTGTGCAACAGTGGAGTTTGTATATGTAAAACTGTGTGTTTGTGTGTGGTGGGGTCATTTTGACTGGACATTCAAAAGGTTGAAGTAGCTTGGATGGAATATAAATCTGCTTATTTCAGGGAAAGAGGGTGGTTGGGGCGGTTGAATTAGGTTTTGAAGAGGCCTTCAAATGTTCTGCATTAGGAAGTAGTGCTTGTGGCAAGGAGAGCTGACCTGTCATGCTAAGTGAAGTGCATGCTGTCTGAAGTGGGATAGAGGTTGGGTAATTAAGTAAAGTCATGGAAATGCCAAACTCAAAGGCAGAAGAAAACCAGTGGCATGAATTGCTTTAAGGAAAATTCATTTCTGTATTCTTAGGTAAAGAGGCAGTATCTCCACTTCGTGTCATTTACTGATTGAAATGTTCCTGAACTGGTATATTTGCAAGTAAGCAATGAACATGTTGAGCACAATGTGAGGGTGATGCATTAAGCAGGGAGAGAGAAATGTAGCCAGCGTAAAGGGAGAAAGATGAGCAAAATGCACCCATCCCACACTTGTGTGTTAAGCTGACGAATGAATGACTTGCTATACAGGATGAATAAAACCAGAGAAGAAATACTACACCATCTGTTGGTTCCAAAATCTTTAATGCTTAAAATGAAACTGGCACATATACCCACTGTTTAGGAGGACGCTTGAGGATGGACAAACCTAAAGCTAGAGGTTTTAGCAATGTTTTATTGGCCTGATATGAAAGACATTGAGTGTCTTTTTAACAAAACAAACTCAATACATGTCTGGAATGTCGGACTAAACCACATTCTTTGTTCATAATTCTGTTTATACTTGTGACTATTATTGAAATTTCCTTAGTGGAGAAAGCCATTGATCTTGTAGGATCGTTAGTGGAATCTAGTAATGGCAATCTGTACGTTCAGATTCTGTGGTACAAACGTTCTTGAAGCAGTAATCCTGTGAAAAAATAAATCAGTAGCAGAAGGGTTAGTTTACTTTATTTTTCCAAGTCTTTGGGGTTTCTAATACCATGAAGGGAATGGACCCCATTCCTAAGTCAAAGTACAATTGAAATTGGTATTGTTTCAATATTTGTTAGCCTATCATTGTATTAGAAACCCAAGAGACTTGGAGAAATTTAAAGTGTGAGTGTGCAGGTAGTCTGTTCTATTTCATTGAAATTTTCCCTAAGTCAGGGTCATCGTGTGTTATAAGCTTAGTACTAATCTTGGTTCGTTTCTGTAGTATTTTAGTGATCCAGCAGTGTCTGCTCCAGATTGACGTCTCTTTGAGTTGTAGTCTGCACTCGGGATTCAGAGCTGGGTGCACACTGTGTAGTAACAGTCAACATAGAAATCATCACTGAATGTTTACTGTTTCCACAAGCCCAAGTACTTATCCTGGCAACTGTACTAAGCATTCTACTACACCATGCAGTTTGTAAGTGCACTTATCTGGCAACTTCTGTCTTCCTACACAATCTGTCACGGTTTATATTCTTTTATTGTGTGTTTGACAAAACCTTTATTGTTAAAGCTTCTCTCAATGCATCCTTGTTTAAAGTTACTTGCTGTCTGGCCCTGGTTATACCTGAAAAGGGTATTCAGAGCTGTGTACCTGCCTGGTTAACAAATGTACATATGTTTGTATAACTGAAAATAAAGGCATGGATCGGGCATCTGGAGAAAACATATTTATGTAACTACTTTGTTGCACAACACATATATTTTTGTTTCACAAACCCTTATGGATAAGTACATTTTAGTACAATGTAACTCCACATTACTGGCTTTCCAAGTACCTAGTAGCAGTGCAGGCATTGCCAACCAGTGTTAAGGCAACTCTCTCTGGAACTCCACATGGCTAACCACAACAGCACAAACATACAGTACAGATAAATCTGTGTGCAGGTGAAGGCAGCCCACACATACAGCAGGGTATAGCAAAGCCCTTTAACTTGCCTATACAACTCCTCTTTGATCATTTAACAACCTATAACTTGGTGTGTTCCATCTTCAGTACACAGCAGGGGAACTGTCATTGAGGGTGTTTGTATGTGTGTTGTATCATAAATTCCTAGTTAATGAACACTTCATTTCGGTTGACAGAGGTTCTGTATTTCTTTTGTTGTATTTGTTGAGATCTACCCTTTTTCTGTCACTGCTATAAAACTGAAGGAAATGTTGAAGTGTGTTTGCAGGTTACAGACTCTCCTTTTAATACCAAGAAGATCAGAAGGCTGTCTGTTCTCTTCCCCACATAAGCTACTTAGATTAAAGTTGCAGTGGTTGATGCTGCACTACTGAGGTGCTCTCGTTTTGGACGAGATAGTAAACTGAAGTCCCATCTGCACAAGTTGGCAGTTTAGATATAGTAACAAAAAATCCTGTGACACTTGAATAAAAAGTGTAGTGAAATCTCTCTACTGTCCTTGCCAAATTCCTCCTAGTAAGTATGACTGCAGCCTCTGCTCTCAACTGATAATGGGGTTTAACTTCAGGTTTATTCAAGTGCTTGAACCCAAGCACTGTACAAGTTGGAAAAAAAAAAAACGTAAAATAGAGATGTAAAATAACTAAAATAAAGAAAATGGAATGAAAACCCGCATAAAACAAATCTTAGGGAGATTAATCCATTTAATAATAAAAGTAGCAGTTGGAGGTTTGCCAGAGCAGAGTTCTCTGCTGAGATTGGCAGAGTTGTGCTGATCGGTAAAAATGGAATTCAGAGATGTGCATAAGTATCTTGGTGACAAATCCCATGAAATGCTTCAATGTGCCCCCATTAATTGCATTTTGTGCATCTACAGCTGATCACTCAATTGAACATGCCGTAACTGCTTTAAGAATGAGATGCACAGGTAAAATCACCTGTGCTCCGGAAAGCAGCAAGCTCAAGGTACATTAATTCCCTCCAGAAGTTAGAGTGTGCAATATGGATAGTAGTCTATTGCACTGCTCTGCACAAACATTGTGTGGTATGGGCTTCTATGAATCACCATACCATGCAACTTCTGAAAGGGAGAAGTCCTTTGATGCACAGAGCCCTACTTACATAAGGCCACTCCCAGAGACTGACACATTTGCATACTAGTTTGCAAGCCTGTGCAGTGAACTTCAGCTTGTGTATTGTGCAACAGTATACAAATTGTTTTTGTGCAGTACATAGCTGATTATGAATACCACTCATTTAATAAAAACTAAGTAATAATACATATAAACATGTATACATTTCCAGCTTCAGGACAGAGAAGCAATCTATGTGCTAGTTTGAATGGATTTCTATTTCCCAGATTTAACAGCACTTCGAACAAGCTTACCATAATGCCAGTTGTATCTTAAATGAACGTCTTTTTGAAAGTTAACTGGGATTGTGATCTTAATCTAACTTTTTTTTTCCTGTTTGCCGATGTAATTGGCATAGTGCTATTTTAGTCTACATTGATCTTAACATAAAAACAAGCATTATATAAAGTCCAAGAAAACACGAGTCTGTAGTTATTATAAAAAAAAAAAAAAAAGGGGGTGGCGGCACTGTATTTTGTACATGTACAAGTGAAATGAAAACTACAAGCTCACTTGGCTTTAAAAAATAATGTACCTTCAAGTTTTCTCCGGCACAGATATACAGCCAGTTTAGCCTCTTCAGCAATTGGCTGCATATAAAAACAAATTTCAAGGCTGCAGTCCTATCCCAGGTTCAGATTGCAGCTCTGATTTGTAGGTAACTTTACCAAATATTTATCTACAACAGGCCCTGATTGACTTGCTGTATTTCACACCTCCAGAGTCTGCAGGCAAGCTCGTGGTTACCACTTTGCTAATCCTCCAGATGAGGAACTATATATTTTGCTTGCAGGCTGCATCCCATGTATGTACCATAGAAACTATAAATTTCCATCTAGTACAAATTAAATTCCTGACCGACATGTTGTGAGAATGTTCCTTTTACACCAGTCATTTGCCTTGCACTGAAATTCTTGGTGTATATGTACTGCAATCAACGTATTGTAGTGTGTACAGATTGTCACTGTGGAATCCATTACTTCCCCACAATTGTAAACATAATGGCATCATGTTTGTTCAAGTAAGTATTGATCTTAATAAGCAGTGGTAAATTTATTATTTAGTCAGTCTGCTTAAAATATACAACATTCTAATGTCAGAGTATTCCCAAATTGTGTTTAAAAATCTGGCAAGTAGTAGGATTTTAAACAGTAATTTACTCACCAGAAACACTGAATGCATACTAAATGAGCTGGGTGCATCTTGTTCAAAGATTAATTATTAGATCAGCTTATAATGAAGTAATCAACCCTTTGTGTACTTATTAATATTCTTTTCAAATTCCCAGTTTCTCAGTTACTGTAAAAGTTCAGCCGTGTGTTTGGATTCCTTTCACATGACCATGTTACCTCCTATTGACCATGTTACCTCCTAATTTTTCTTAAACTCCATTTTTTGAATGAAGTGCAGTGCTGCGTAATTGCAGAGTTTCCTTTTACTTTTTGTCAAACACGCTTAACTTATGGCCCCAGTGCAATATAGTGCTGAAAAACTCTCCCTCATCCCCCTTGCCCACTCCTTCCTTGTTTTGGTTAAATGTCATTGATATTATTATATATTCAAAAATATTTTTATTTTACCACATATGTCAGAGCCTAAAATTCTGACCATTTAGTGCAATGGCAGTGTTAAAAAAAACAAACAACAAAAACTTCTGGAAAAGCTGGTCTAACCCAGACTAAGTAAAGACATGATTCTGTTATAACTTCAGAACCATATAAATATCAAAAAATACTCTGAAGCCATCTTAAGCCATCTGCTCTAACTCAAGAAAATAAGGCACAATTCTGCCATTTGTAAAGGAAAATTCTATCTTCCTAATACGTTTCAGTATTTTGAAACCTGTTTTTTAATCAGTGACTTGTAATTTATATTCATGATACCTAAAACACTGAATGAAATATGTTTTAAGATCTATTTTAATTTTTCCTATGCGCAATAAATGAGTCTCTCTAAAATTTAAATACTGTTATGCAAGAATCACCCTTTGCATGACTTATTATCCAGTGCAGTTTCCTTTCTCTCCCACGTCTAAATGTATAGAACACAGCCACTTTGCATTTTCTACCTGCATTTTATTAATTACAGTTTCGTAATCTCCCCTGAAAATAACCGCAATAAAAGTATTCAGGGAAAAGTGTGTATTGAAACATCTTTGGGATCCCTCTTCCTTGGAATTCTTCATTTCTTTCCCTAGCCTTTTTAGTAGTAAAGGTAAAAGGCTACAAACATTTTAGCCATATTTAAAGAAGTATAATATTAAAAATAAAGATGATCAAAAGGAAAACCAACTGATGTGGTTGACCTTGTCTGAATAATTACAGATTCTTTATTTCAAGTGAGGAGTGCTTTTGCTAGGAAGAGGTTCATACTAGGCTGATGTAGTGGCTAGACCACTTGTAGCCTAGGCAACAATGCTATACATTTATCAAGACCTGAATTAATACCAGACCCTGACCTAGTTTCTGCCCTTTTTCCATAACTACCTTTTGCAGAAGCCCAAGTGAAATACGCAGATTACCCCTTAAGGAAATACAAGTGTTTCAGCAACATTACTTCTGAATGCCCTTGATTTTATTTCTTTTACCAGTCTGTAAGCATTCAGGCCAGTAAAGCCAAACCCAACTAGCTGAGGTCTCTTCAATACAGCCTAAGTGGATAGTTTGTGCTTCATCAGATCCAAGTTCAATTGCATAATGTCACTATATTTATACATTCTTACAAACGAAACTGACAAAAAGGAAACTGAACACTGGGGGGAATGAATGTGTTAAGGACAAGGAGTTGCACTGATATTTAGCATAAAATAATGGATAGACTGAAAAAAAAAAACAAGATCCTGTTGGGGAAATAGCTAAATGTGTTGGCCAGTAGTGTTCTGTTAGTGTCACCTGATAGTCACTAACTTAGGTTCATTAGACAATTGATAGGTGGAAAAGAAACTCTGATTAGCTGGGTTTGGAGGTCTGTCTAGGTGTATGACTGGGTGGGAGTAAGCCTTTGAGCTGGTACTCGTTCCCATGTGAAGAAGCCACTAAAGGCAAAAGCATGACTGAAGCCCAGCTACATTTCAAGTAGCCCCAAATAGCTTGCATAACCCTCGCTTAGACCAGGTACTCTGCTTTCTATGCCACATGAGGCTATTGTTATGGTGCAGAAACACTAACTCTCTATTTTTTTATTAACAAGAAACATCTTTATTATCACTTTTGATATGGGTAATTGTACATTTACATAAATTAAAACAAACCATATTGACATAATTTTAGTTGTGAACATTATGCATCACTTATCTATCCAGTCACTGTCAAACATTATATAGCTCATTCAAATCCTGCCTTCTTTTAAACCTCATTCCTCGTTTGCATCTATTGTTCCCACAGTTTCCATTTTTTTCCTATGTAATTTGCTCCTACCCTTTTCTAAAAATCCCATTTTCAGTTGTTTTATCTCCCTTACTATATTCACTACTTCTAGTACAGTTGGCTTAGACTTTGATTTCAATTTCCTGTTGATTGCTTTTTTTGGCAGCCACCCTAATTAGACTCAGCAAGGCCTTACTATGTCCTAAGCAATTCTGATTCTGTATGATGGCTCAAAAAATATTTCCTTTGTCATACCAATTTGCTCAGCTAGTATTTCTGATAGTGGACTGCAGGGAATTTTGTCTGCCAACTCATTACACTCCCAGAAAATATGCTCCCAAATGCTGCTTTCTTCCCTATCACACCACCAACATTTGTAATCTACCCGAGGTAAAATTCTTTGGAGTCTACTTGGGTTATAAAAATACCAATGTAAACACTTCCAAGCAAAGATACTAAATCTTCTAAACTTTGTTGCATATTTGGGAGACGTACATATATCCCCCATTGTTCCTTTCTTAAATGCTTATCCAGTATCTCTTTCCAATCCTTTATAACCTTCTCTGATTGTTATAAAATGTTGCATGATAACTATATGCTCTACTAATTATTCCATTTTTCAAACAGCAGCTTCTGTTCTAGATTGTACCAAAAACTATACCAGTACTGGTCTTAGGATTCCATTTCTTTCACTTTGCCTGTACTCAGTCCTTGATACGGAGGGCAATCTCTAGCAGCCCAAGTAAATTCTTGGCGTCATCCCATTCAACCTTTCCCTCTCTGATTTGCTCTCAGTACCTTAGTTCTTTTGGCAGTTTACTCCAGTAAATTCCAGCCCCTTCTTGCCTGTTGTCTGTATCCCTAATTGCAGTCATTCCTGTTGGCAGAATCTCCTTTCTCCTGCACATTCTTGGCTTAGTTCTTAGAACTACTTTATGAATATAATATTCTGTATGGTTATTGTTCTCTAAGGATCTACATCCAAAATCCCAGTCTCTCCTCCTTTCTTGAGCCCCCTTCCCCCGTAGAGAGATCTATAGATACAGAGAGGGAGGGAGAGAAAGAGAGGTTTTATTGGAAGAATCAGCTTATCCCACATAACTTTTGAAATATTCCCCTCCCAGATAAAATCCTTCAGCTCTTTATTAATTGGTATCTGCAGTTTCTCCTTGTACCTAACTGACATATAAAATTAAAGGGAGTAAAAACATTTACCTGCTTGTATTGTATCTTGCTATCCATATCCATAAAGCAGAGCTTTCAATTTCTCAGTACTTGTACTATTTAGTCTCTTTCCACACATCCTTAGCTGCCACACCAGAATCCTTTTCACTCCATACTCCAAGTATTCATTTTACAATGTCCCCCTAAGTACAGATATTGCTGAACCAGTTTGTGTGGGTATGTGTGGGTACATAATTTACAGCTGTATTGCCTTTGTTTTAGCTTCATTAATTTTGTATCCCAAAAAGATTTGAAACTGCCTCAAAATGGTCTGCAACACTTAAATGTTATGTTTTTGGTTTTATCAGGTGTAAAATAATATCTGGGTCTGGTTCTCCCTAATATGGCAGAGAGCTGCACAATCCCTACTGTAATGTCAGACCACAAAATGGTCTCCTTTAAAGTAAAAGTAAAACCTGGACCCCAAGCTAAACCTCTGGAATATTCAGGAACTACTCTAAGGCTAATCTCTTGCTATTAAGTGAAATTTCAAGCCCCATAAATCCAAGAGCACCAGTGCTGCCTATACAGAACTGTTCACAGAAACACTATACAAACATGTTGACTGCATAGAGGCAGCTGTACCCACCAGGAAGAAGTACAGAACTCAAAAACAAGCCACTCTGGTGGAATCACAAAATCAGTAGGTTGTATAATGGAAGGAAGAAAATCATGGCAAAAATTAGGAGGTGCAGCACCCAGCAGGATAAAAACACTCTCATCAAACTAAAACAACTCAAAGGGCAAATAGTCTACCAAAGACAAATTTGAGGTGAATTTAGCCTTCCAGGCCAAGGGCAACCACAAGGCATTCTTTAGCTATGTCCGCAACCTCAAAGGCAGTACACAATTGTGTGCAGAGCTCATTGTAAATGGAGCCATCTGTACTGAGCCAGAAGGTATAGAAAACTTATTGGCTGATTAAATTCAACTCCAACTTTACCCTGCTCTGACTTTACCCCGCTCTCCTCCTCAACCTTGTCTCAGGAAATACCATCAAATATAACTTTCCCTGCTATCACTAGGTAACCGGTCTTTAATGCTGTCGCTAAGGCCAAGAACACTGCACCAGTGGGCCCAGACAGTATACTAGGATGGCTTCTAAATAGCATGGGACAGGGCATCTGGAATTGCTTTTTAACTATAGCCTCCAAACAGGCTTCATGCCTCATGAATGGAGAACAGAAACAGTTATCCATCTGCAGACCCATAAGTCTCACTAGTCTTTTATGTAAAGTCATGGAAAGAATTTTCACAGAAATGATCAATAGTGATTATAATAAACCTCCAGACACTGGACCCAATCCAGTTTGGTTTTGTCAAGGGCAGGTCATGCTTATTCCACCTGTGGACTACTTTGAGAAGGTCACCAAAGGAATGGATAAGGGCAAAATGGTTCACACTGCCTACCTTGACCTGGCTAAGACATTTGACACAATACCCCATTCAGGTATTGTTGACAAATTCTGGAGGTTAGGTATAAATTCGTATGTCACCCGGTGGATAGCCAACTGTCTCACAGACAGGTCCTAGGAAGTTAGAATTGGGGAGTCCACCTCTACAAAGAGGTCAGTCACAAGTGGAGTCCCTCGGGCATCAGTCCTTAGACCACTCCTTTTTGGCATTTACTTCTCTGAAGTCAAGGCCAACGTCAGTGGTTTCTGACTGGCTAAATTTGCAAATTGCAAATTAGGAGCTGTCATAGAGTTCCACACTGACAAATGTTATTAATGAGGGGCTGACGCAGACAAACTGGTGTCAGAGCCATGGACTAAAACTAAATGCCACGAAATGCATAATAGTATCATTCGAGAAGTCACCCACCTCTGGTAACTATCATACTGGCAACACACCCCTTAGAGTTGACCAAGTAGCCTGGGACTTGGGGATACACACAGATAGTAATCTAGCCTTTTACCATCATGTGTCTACAGTAGTGAGGAGATCATTTTATGTTGCGCAACTTATAAACAAAAGTGTGGCATCTAAGTTCAAGGAAGTTATTGTTCCACTGTATTCTGCATTCATCAGACCTATCCTAGAGTATAGTCCCCCTTTGGAATGTACTCAAGTAGGCATATCCAACAATTGGAATGTCCACAGAGGTTCCTCTCTAAAAGAATACAGGGCTTAAGTAAAATGTCCTATGCACACCACCTCAAGGCTCTATCCCTGGATTCAGTCTCCTGCAGGCTTTTGAGGGGAGATCTGTGCCTGACATACAGGGCATTTTCAGACCCCACTCCTATCTACCTCCCCTGCTAAACAAATGGCACCAGAATTAACCATTCTAAAGACTTAAACCTTGCCTGTGGTATAAATAGGACCTGCTGGAGAGACTGGTATGTATCCTAGAGATTACACCGTCTCTGGAACAGGCTCCCCATCCATGTGAAACAGAGTTCCTCCCTAAGCCAATTCAAATGCAACTTGGACAGTTGGATGGGGAAAGGGAAATTCATCCATGGTTTGGCACATGTCTCTAATGGACACAGGCAACCTGTAAATGGTTCATCTTCCAGGTCCTAGCTTATAAATGTTTAATCTCCCAAGCCCCTGGTTACACTTTTATCAAGGGTATTAGAACTTGTCAGAGATTTGGGATGCATGACCAGGCTTAAAAAGGCCCCTGTGGTCGTTGGGTTCATAGATCCGTAGGTGTTTACTAGGCTATCATCTGCAAATAGAGCTAGACTTTCTTGACTACCATACCAATTATATCCTTGAATTTCTGAGTCCCTTATTTCTTTGCCAGTGGTTCTAAAAATGAATGCAGATAAAGGGGAAAGAGGACACCCCTGCTTGGTTCTCTGCTCAAACAGAGATTATCCGAGAGGAACTCTCCCACTTTAGAAGGATATATGATATTGGAGATGAAAATTAACCACCCTTTATAATTTTATCTGGGAATGCAAATGCTTCCATTGCCCTGCTCATAAACTCCCAGCTTACTCTGTCAAGTGCTTTCTCTGCATCAAGACCTACCAACAACCATAGTATTTTCTTGCATTCAGCTTCCCTCTGGATCATCAATGGTGTGTTAGTGTTTCAAATGTTTCCCCTCCACAAATTTACATTGATTCATATCTATGAATATTGGCATCACCTTTGCCATTCTTTTAGCCATTATAAACACTTTATAGTCATGGTTTAGGACTGAAATAGGTGTATATGAAGCTGGATCTGATGGGTCTTTACCCTCTCTAGGTATTACAGCCATCACTGCTTTCTTTCAGGATGTTGGTGCTTCTTTTTCACTTAAAATACTGTTAAAACCTTCCAGATGTTTCAGTTTTTCCCCTCCTAGCTTCCAATCTTCCACAGGAATACCATCTGTTCCTGTGGATTAGTTATACATCACCATTTTTGTCTCATCTCCTCCTATCCTAACGGTTAGTACTGCTAACCTTGTCATATTTGATTTTCCATAAACATTTACATTTATACCTTTTCTTGATTTCCATATTACTCTGCTTTATACAGATTTTCATAAAATTTTTGAAATATTTCTAGCATCTCTGTTCAGGATATTTTATCTTTGTTATAGGCTCCCTAAACTTAGTACAACTTTTTCTACTTTCTGTTGCCAGAGTTGTTTTGCTAAAAGTTTTTGTGCACTTGAGTTATCAAAAAGCAGTTGCTTAACAGCAATCTTTCTAAACTCATGCATGTTATCGAAGTAATCCCTTATTTTCTGTTTAGCATTATGCAATTCTCTTCTTAAGTAGATTCTCCTTACTTTGCAATACTTTAACCTTTGTCAGTCCCTCTAAATAATTCTTACTATTAACCATATCTTCATTTACACCCTATTTACCCACTTTAATTTTATCCCACTCCCTATGTTTTGAGGAGAAATTTCTGTCTTCTCTGACTCCTGAGTAATTTCCACTACCCATTCCTTAAATTCCTGCTTTTCAACAGGTAGGTGGGGAAGCACCAGAGTCTCATTTTTTATTTTATTACCCTGCATGATCCGCTGTGGCGACCCCTAACGGGAACAGCCGAAAGATGATGATGACCCTGCATTTTTATTTGTCATTATTGGTGAGTGATCTGAAAGTTATTGGATGCATATCAAAACTTTCAGTTAAATGGACATATTCTTGTGAAATAAAAGTTCTGTCAAAATGCAAGCTCTATAATATAAAAAAAAAAATTCTCTCACCCAGTCATAGTACAACTATGCAGAATGCTTCTAGACAATTGGAGAGAGTTTTTTCTTTAATCTATCAAATTGTCAGTGACACCCAACCCTCTTTTGCAAAAATAAAGGGGTTGTGGATGGATGAATGGTCACTACCTTAGGTCCACTAGCCAAGCCTTTGCACATCCCTTCACAACACTAAAAATTGGCTCCGTTCCAAGTTGGACTTTCCCGGTAAACAAATGTTAAATAAAAGCTATCTGCCTTTTCTGTTAGATTCTCAAGTGCAGGTTTGCGTGGTGCTGCATGAATTGAGGATCAGCACAGTGCGTCTGAGCTAAAAGTTTAAAGGAATGAAAAAAACAACTTTTGGCTCCATCCAATAATGCTGGGTTTCTAAAAACATCAGCACCTTATTGTCTGCCACATAATAATCACCACTATCTTTCAGACTGCCCACACACTTTCCTTAAACTTTTTAACAGTAACTGTTGTAAATAGTAAAATAGGAATCACAAGGATTAATGAAATCAGTAAGAGTCTGTACAAGCGCAGTACTTCAATTACCACAGAGCTCAGCAACGTTTGTCAAGCATGCCACCTGGGAAAGAGTGATTTTGCTGGATTTCTGCATCAAATAAGACTGTAGCTTTTGCTATATTTCAAAGACGTGCATCTGGAACATTTCTCCCTGTACCTCCTCTGAAAAATGGGCTATGTCCCAGTCAAACTTTCCCTGTAAACAAATGTTAAATATTCACCGTTGAGTGTTTTATCTGCAAAATTATTATTGACTGTGCCATATTGTTAAAAATTGCTTTTTACTCTTCTCTGATCTCAAAGTTAGAGCAGCTTTGGTTATACTTGGGTGAAAGTATACATGAAGGAAGGAAAAGTGTGTGATTGGCCAGATGGTCCTAAGCATTGATGTTCTTCATCTCACATTGCTGCAGTCCTTACATATGGGTAGTCCGCTGTCCTCGGTCGGCCCGAATACCAAAGTATTAGGCTGACGTCGGTCAAGGCGCTTAAAACTGACATCATGACGTCAGGGTACAAAAGCGCATGACCGACGTCATTTCCTCAGTCTTTTTTGCCGCATGGTCCGATGCAGAAGCAGCGTTGCAAGTGCCGTTCGGCGTTCTGAAATTTTTCGAATTCGGAGTTTCAGACCGAATCCAAGTTGGCTAAGTACCCCGTTGGGGATTATTTTGTTTTTCTTGCCTCAGTGTTTTACCGGCTGTCAGAAAAGTGAATAACTGTATTTCTTGTGGGAAACAGATACCGCATAGGGATTATCATTCTTTGTGTATTCCTTGTTTGGGGCCTGAGCACGACGTTGTTGGGTGTCGCTTTTGTGCTAGGTTTAATAAACGCACTATTAAGCGAAGGTTGGATTGTGCTAGGCTGGTCTTTGGGAAGCGGTGCAATTATAATATGCCGTCGGATTCTCCGGCGCCCGCTTCTGCGAAGAAGCGCAAAGACAAAACAGTTAAACCTAGGCAAGATGAGTCGTCCGTTCCGGACGCCGGTTCTTTAGAGGCTTCAGTGGAACCGGTGGTTCCGACGGAGACTTCTCTGGAGTCTCAGGGGGAGACTTTGATTTTGCAGGAGGTGGTCTCTCAGGAGGCAGGTCAGGCTGAAGGGGCTTCCCAAGTTACTGTACTCCCCTCCCTTCCTAGGGTGGTTAGGCCTTCTCCTTCTGTTTCCAAGGCTTCTCCCAGAGGCAGGCCAGTTTCAGCTTCTGTTGGTGTCATTCCTAGTTCAGCAGGGTCTGTGCCTAAGAAGCACATGCTTAAAATGGCAGAAGATTTAATTACTCTGATTAGAGGTTCTATGCCCCCTCCTGATAAGAGGCCTAGGGTGGAGCCAGAGTTGGGAAGTTTTGAGCAGACTTGGATATTTCAGAGTCTTCAGCTGAAGACTTGCAGGAGTATTCTCCTTATTCTGATTCTGATGCAGATGATTCCACTCCTTCTGCTTCTCCTCCAGAGGATTTTTCTTTTTCAGAGACACTTCATTCTATGAGGGAACATTTTAAGTGGGAAGGTCAGGACTTCTCTGATTCTAGGAAAAGGCTTAGGAGTTTTTGCTGTTACCCCAGAATAGGCCCTTGGCTATACCCCTGTTCTGGATGTTGTGGAAGATGTGTTTGCAGAGGCTTCACTTAATCCTGATTCTCTGCCTCCTGCTCCTGTTAAACCGGATAGGTATTACAGGGTGCCTGAGGCTCATAAATATCTTTATAAGAGTCCTAGGGCGGACCCAGAAACTATTAGTCAGGGACCTAAGGGTGTCAAGGCCTCTGTTGTAAAAAAATCCGGTTCCTCTAGATAAAGAAGCCAGAGCTTTGGATAGATGGGGAAAGAAGGTCTATACATCTTCTACCTTAGCTATGAGGGCTTTGAATTGCCAGTTTCATATGTTGAAATATCAAAACTTTCTTCTTTCTCAATTGAAGTCTAAGGTGGATGCTCTGCGGAAGGCATTGAGTGTAAAGAGTTGCAAGATTTGGTGCATGTCTCTGAACAAGTGGGTAAGCATTCATTACAGTGTGGTTTTGATGCTGTGCAGGCCTCGTCTAGGGTGGCTGCCACTGGCTCAGTTCTTCGCAGGCACGCCTGGTTAAAGGATCAGAATTTATCTGACCATGTTAAGACAAGGATTTTGGATGCTCCTTTGCAGTCTGATGTGTTGTTTGGTTCACCTGTGGAATCAGTCTTGAAGAAAATGGAAGACAAGGCTAAGTCTATGCAGGCTGTTAAGGAATTTTGCAAGTTCAGCCTCCGAGTTTAGTAGGAATTGGCCTGCTAAGGGGTGGACGTATCCTTCTTATGATTCTCAGTCTAGGGGTAGATCTAGACGTGGTAGGGGCAGAGCTCAGAGTTCTTTCAGGCCTAGAACAGGGAGTTCACCTGCACAATCTTCGGGTGAGGGCAGGGGCCAGTCCTTTCGTAAACAGGCCCAATGACCTACTTTTTCAGCTGCCAGATCCTTCTTGCCTGGCAGCACCTTTGGGAGGAAGGTTAGCACTCTTCAATGAAAATTGGATGTTGATTACCCAAGGCAAATGGGTATTGGATATCATACACCAGGGTTACAAGTTTTATTTCCATACCTTGCCTCCTTTCAAAGGCATGCCGGACGTTCCTCCTCAGCAAAGACTAGAGGCTCGCAAACAAATTTCTCTACTACTTCAAATAGGGGCCATACAAACGGTTCCTCTGCCAGAAGTGGGCCTAGGATTTTATTCTCGCCTGTTTCTAGTACCAAAGAAAGGAAACACGTGGAGACCAATTTTGGATTTATCCATCCTCAACACACATCTGGACATTCCCAAGTTCAAAATGTTAACGTTACAACAGCTTTTACCTCTGCTGGGCAAAGATCACTGGATGGTGACTCTGGATCTCAGAGGCTTACCTTCATGTTCCTATCAGGCCCAGTTGCAGGAAGTATCTGTGTTTTCGGGCTGGGACTTCACATTATCAGTTCTCTGCATTGCCCTTTGGCTTATCTACTGCCCAGAGTGTTCACGAAGGTTCTGGCTCCAGTGGTAGCTTTCTTCAGGCTAAGAGGAATACAGATCTATCCTTATTTGGACGATTGCCTGATACTGGCCCAAGAAAAGGACGAACTTCTTCATCATTTACAGTATGTGATGGCAGTGTTAAGATGCCTGGGGTATTCTGTGAACGAAATAAAGTCCAGTCTAGTACCCTCTCAGGACATGTGCTTTCTGGGTGTGAGACTGAATACAGCATCCCAGATGGCCTTTTTGACCCCGGACAAACAAAAGAATCTTTCTCTTTACTTCCACCAGTTGTCTCATCAGTCCAGGCTGACTGCAAGGACAGTCCTTCAAGCCTTGGGGTTCATGGCATCTTGTATTCTGGTACTTCCCAATGCCAAACTGCATATGAGGAAGCTACAATGGTATCTCAAGAATGTATGGACACAGCACTGCCAAGATTTAGACACTGTCATTCAAATAATACCTTGCATTCAAAAGAAATTTTTGTGGTGGGCTCAGGAATGTCACCTAAACAAGGGACTCTCTGTGACCCGGCCAGAGGCGAGTCAGATTTTAACGACAGATGCCTCAGACAAAGCTTGGGGAGCTCATCTAAATGGAAAATGGATACAAGACACGTGGCCTGCCAGACTTCAACATCTACATATCAACTTGAAGGAGATGTTAGCAGTCCAATTTGCATTGATAGCTTTCAAGGATTTACTTCTTCCAGGGCAGGTGTTGATTCAAACAGACAACACAACTGTCATGTGGTACATCAACAAGCAAGGGGAACATTCTTATCCTCTATGCAGACAAGCAATGATTTTGTGGGAGACTGCTCTCAGTTTACAGCTAAATCTTCAGGCAAGGTTTCTGCCAGGAGCACAGAACTCCTTAGCAGATGTGTTGAGCAGACAAATTATGGATCCCCACGAGTGGAAATTGGATTCTCATGTATTCCAGAGGTTGACAGTGTTATGGGGAACTCCAGACATAGATCTGTTCGCTTCTCCACTAAATTACCAGCTGCCAAAGTTTTGCACAAAAAGGTTTCATCCCTCAGCTTGGAAAGTGGATGCTCTCTCATTCAATTGGAGCAATCTTCACATGTATGCCTTTCCACCTCTGCCTCTCCTCCCAAAGGTACTGCTGAAGGTCAGACAGGACAAGCCAAACATGATTTTAATAGCTCCAGATTGGCCTCGACAGCACTGGTACCCATTACTGAGAAGTCTGGTACAGGAGCCTCCATGGCCTTTGCCTTCGATTCCTCACCTGCTGTCTCAGGAGAACGGTCATTTACTCTGTCAAACTTCATTCTCTACATCTGACAGCCTGGCATATTCTGGTTTAAACCCTGGAGGGTCTCCGCTTCCACAACAAGTTTTGAATGTTATTTTGGAGGCCAGAAGGCCTAGTACAAGGAAAGTTTATGCAGATAAATGGAGGAGATTTTTATTTTGGAGTACAGCAAAGGACTTTGATGTTTCTAAACCTAATTTAAGTGTGGCGCTTCAATACCTTACTGAGTTATTGGACAAAGGTTTGTCCTTCTCCTCTATAAAGGTTCATGCTGCAGCAATCTCTGCTCACTATGACTATGACCCACCATTATTTTCTCAGCCTTTGTTTAAGCAATTCCTTAGAGGGGCAAAGAATATAAGACCCCACGTAGAGCTCCTACTCCTGCTTGGGATCTCAATTTTGTGTTGGAGAAACTCACTCTACAACCTTTTGAGCCTGCAGCATCGGCAGAGTTGAAATATTTATCTTGGAAGACTGCTTTTTGTTGGTCATTACCTCTGCGAAGGGTTTCTGAATTACAGGCCCTTATGGCAGTTGAGCCTTTCTTAATTTTCCACAAGGATAGGGTGTCTTTGTACTAACCCTTCTTTTATGCCTAAAGTGGTTTCTAGTGTGGCTTTAAACCAAACTATTCATTTGCCTACCTTTTATGCAAACCCCAAAATAAAGGGGAAAAGATTTTGCACACTTTGGATATTCACAGACAGTTGCGATATTATTTGAGCAGAACTAAAGGGTTCAGGCAGTCTCAGCAGTTTGTTTCTTTTGCTTTGGGTTCTCAGGGCAAACCTGTTTCAAAACAAACTATTTCTAAGTGGATTGGTTTTGTATTGCTTTCTGTTATTCCCATCATGGTAAGGAGATTCCAGCTGGGATTAGGCCTCATTCCACTAGGGCTACTGCCACTTCTACAGCTTTTTAAGGGGTGGCTACTAAAGATATTTTGGAAGCAGCTACTTGGAGTTCAGTGCATACTTTCTCTAAGCATTACCACCTTCCACTTTACTCTAAATCTAGGGCTGGATTTGCAACTGCAATTTTACAAGGCATGTTGGCAGCTCCTAATGCTTTATAGTTTTGCCATCCTCCCTTACCTCTGCTTTGGGATTCTACCCATATGTAAGGACTGCAGCAATGTGAGATGAAGAACATAGTACAGTTTTGTACCTACCATAAATGTAGATGTTCAAGATCCACATTGCTGCAGTCCAATTCCCTCCCTCCTTCCCCTCTGTTGTTGAAGGTGGTGGTGTGGTTTGTGTTGTACATATTGTAAATATGGTTAGTGCACGGGTGGTTGGTTGGGCTTTGCTGGTTTTTGGCTTTGGCCTGTCTTGTTAGGGCCTTCTGACATCTGGGGCAAGAAAAGACTGAGGAAATGACGTCGGTCATGCGCTTTTGTACCCTGACGTCCTGATGTCAGTTTTAAGCGCCTTGACCGACGTCAGCCTAATACTTTGGTATTCGGGCCGACCAAGGACAGCGGACTACCCATATGTAAGGACTGCAGCAATGTGGATCTTCTAACATCTACATTTATGGTAGGTACAAAACTGTACTTTTTTGAACATTTAAGTCCTAATGTTTGCATGTTACAGCATGTGCCTGGGATCAAAATTTCCCTGTGAAACCACCGCAAGAGTTCCAGGCCCTGTAGTTTGACAAGCACCAGATTTACACGAAGGGCATTGCTCCTTGACATTAGATTAAGGCTCTACTTCGTACCCAACTAGCACCCTAGCAAATCTGTTCTCCCAAACGGTGGTTACACAACGAGGAGCATAGTATTTGGTACCACTCCCCCTCATAACCCAGTATATAAAAATTGTGTGTGTATATATATATATATATATATATATATATATATATATATATATATATATATATATATGTATTGTGTGTGTGTGTGTGTGTGTGTATATATATATATATATATATATATATATATATATATATATATATATATATATATATATATATATATATATATATATATATATATATATATATATATATATATAGTGTATATATGTGGATCTGCATTTTCTTACTGTCTCTTTAGCCAGTTTGGTAGAAATTGTCTCCTGTTTACTGACAACTCCTTCACTCTCAGATAGGATACAGTATGTGAGAGCTGTAATTATTCTCTCTCTCTCATTGTGCTGTGTGTGTTGGTGTGTGTGATGTCTGAAAAGGCCACTGGTTTTAAAGGATGCTCCTCATGCAGTTGGAAAATGCTTCATTCCGACCCGCACGAGGAGTGTGTTTACTGTCTGGGGGAGCCACATCTGGAGGTTGAATGCAGCATTTGTGCCGGATTCAGCCCCAAGACTCTCCTGGATCGCAGGTACAAATTTGTGCTGAAAGGGCTGGCCAAAGGGATCCCTTGGTTTCGGGTTCCCCTTTCAAGCCTCCTTCTAATCCCAAGAGGAAATCTTCCTCTAGGAATTCTCTTGCCAAAAAGCTAAGGCTGATCACAGGCCCATGGATCAGAGTCCAGCCTCCTTGGCTTTGGATCTAGGCTCTTCTGCTCCAAGAGGTCTGGCTCCCTCTGTCTGATCCGAGACCTCAGAGCCTCAGAGGGCCTCTGATCTGATCTGACCTAGACTGCTCTCTGATCCGACCCACCCAGAGTCTTACAGAAAGCTCTCTGCCTGAAGATTCTCACCCTCATTGCCCCCTTCTGGCCTTGTCAAGCATGGTTTTCCCTCCTTTGGTCTCATTTGCAATGTCCACCTTGGATATTGGAGCCCATTCTGAATCTCATTTTCCATCCTTGGACACTTCCTCTTCTCAACTTCTAGTCTCTTCATATGACCACTTGGTACAGTCAGGGCTTCCTTCCCCCAGTTAAGAGCATTATTTTGGCTTCTCAAAAGCTGTCTACCAAGAAGGTGTATGGATGAGCACAAATGGAAGAGGTTTTCTGTTTGGGCAAAGCAGTGCAATCTAGATCCCTTTTCAGCTTCTGTCCCCAACATTTTGTTCCTGGCCTCTCTTTTTTTTTTTTAACAAGTGTCTAGTTTCTCTAAGATTAAACTTCAGTTGACGACCATCTCCAACTTCCATTTGAACGAAAGTACCATCTTTTTTCTAGACTGTGCAAGGCCTTCCTCAAAGGGATCTTTCTGCTCAGACTTCCTGTAAAGGATCTCACCCTAGTGTTGCAGTTTTTTGATGCACATTTTGAGCCTGCGGCAACCTGTGATCTCAAATTCCTATCCTAGAAGACTGCATTTTTGGTGGCAGTTAGTTTGCAATTCGGAGACCCTCCTGGCTAGACTCTGTGCATTGACCCCCTTCATGGTATTCTATAAGGATAGGTTATCTCACAGGACCAATCCTTCTTCCATAAGGTAGCCTCAAAGGTGAATCTTAACCAATCGATTCAACTTCCTGTGTTCTTAACTAAATTTTACAATAAAGGGGAATATCAGTTGCCTTGTCTGGATGTACATAGGCAGTTACATTTTTACCTCAAGAGAAGTGAAAATTTTCGAAAGTCTGATCAGCTTTTTTGTTGCCTTTTCTCAGGCTAAGAGAGGTCAAGTAGTTTCCAAAGTATGTATTTCCTGTTGGATCGCCAGGTGTATATTTATGAAAGCAGACATCTGGAGCTTTCCAGACCTGTCAAAGTTCACTCTACTAGGTTGGTAGCCACATCTTCTGCCTTCTTGGCTAAACTTTCTTTAGATGAGATTTGTGCTGTTGGTCTAATCCCCATACCTTCGTTGCACATTATAAGTTGGACTTGGTGTCTAGGAGCAGGGCTTCCTTTGGTTCTTCTGTGCACCAGCATATCCTTCCATGAGACCTCGCAGGCTTTAGTAGCTAGGGAATCTGACCCATCAGTAATCAATAATGACACGGATAGCATCATGTAGAGTTGTGTACTTACCATAACTTGGAATCTGTGCTATCCAATGTCATTATTCATCCCATTCCCTCCCTCTTTCCCCCTCCTTCTGGTGATTGGGAAGATGTTCTTTGTGCTTCACTATTGCAGTCCTCACATATGGGTTATCCGGCTCCCGGTACCCCTTAGTCAGCCCGAATACCAGAGTCCTTGGTATATGACTTTGGCTGCCGCCAGTTGTAAAACTGATGTCAGAACGTCTGGTATAAAGGGAGGCAGCCGACACCATTTCCTCAGTCTTTCTTGCCACGGAGCCCAAAGCAGATGCAATTCACACTAGTGCCAGTTGGCCATTTACCTTCGTTTCGCTTTCCCACTACCAAGTTGAAGACTCCTTCAGATAAGTACCTTGTTGGGGATCCTTTTTACTTGCTTTAACAAATGTCGGATAAAGTTAATAGCTGTCTTGCCTGTGGAAAACAGATTCTGCACCGTGATTTTCATTCCTATTGTATAACTTGTTTGGGCCTTGAGCACGACATCCCTAACTGCGATCTCTGTGCTTCTTTTAACCTGTAGAGTCTGGCCTAAGTTCATCAGTATGGAGTCTTCTGGTCACCCAACTGCGGATATTCCTAGGAAATGCAAAGACAAGGATAACGACAGGTCTAGGGTAAAATCTGCTGACGACGCACCAGTGAAATTGGTTGTCAGCACAGCGGTGGTCAGTGAGGTGCTTTCGCAACCCTTGCAGTCCACAGATTTTCAGCCACAAGCCTCTGCCGAGACCTTTATGGAGTCCTCCATGCCGCAGGCTGTTTTTTCATATTCATAACCTCCGCCTGTCTCCGCCTCAGATGAGTCCGGAACCGCTTTGCAGGCACTGGCTTCTGACACCTCTTCTTTTCGACATGAGACCAGAACCAGACCGACTAACTTAGTTCAGACTTCTGCAGTTGCTAGGCCTTCCGAGTCCCTCCGCATTGCTAGTAAACCTTCCAGCCACAAACCTTCTCACAAGCTGGCTTCTGCCTCCCCTCCTGTGCCTCAGTCCCAGTTGGTAAAGATGACTGGTGATCTTTTCCCTGATTTAGGGACTCTCATTCCTCCCTCTTCAAAGAGGACTAGGGAATTATCTCCTGATGTTTTGTCCGTCTCAGATTCTAAGATTTTCAGTATGTCTGCTGGTGAAGAATTAAATTCTCAACTTTTTTTCCTGGCTTTGAGGATTCTGATGCTGAGGACTCTATCCCTTCTGCCTCCACTCCTGAAGATTTTTCCTTTAGGGATACTTTGAATACCCTTGGGGAGCATTTTAAATGGGAATGTCAGGATTTTCCAGAGTCCAAGAAAAGAATCTGGGAATTGGATTTGCCACAGCATAAGCCTCTGGCTATACCTCCAGTTTTGGAAGTTGTGGATGATGTTTTCATGGAAAATTCTTCAACTCCTAATTCTGTTCCTCCTGCCCCCAGAAAACCGGATGGGTATTACAGGGTTCCTGAATCTCATCAATTCCTACTTGACCGTACTGCTGATCAGTCTATACCTCTGCAATTCTTGCCATTAGATCCGTTAATGGTCTTTTTCACATGCTTAAGTCATTCACTCCAGAGCAGCTCAGAAAATGCTGCCTGCTTACATGTTCATCGTGTTTCACTGTTGCAGTCATGACTGTATGGTTCTCCCCTGCCGGCAGGCAGTCCCAGATCGGCCAGAACCCCAGAATCCCAAAGTCTGGGTCCGGCGTCGGCTGTTAAACCATGCTCCCTGACGTCAGAGCACCAGGAGTATAAAGCCAACAGCCGACGCCATCTTCGCCAGTCTTTCTTGCCGTGCGGTGATAGTTCGCATTTGCCGGTCGACTGACTCCTGACGAATTTCACCGATATACTTTGGTCTGAAGACTTTCTTCTCCACTCAAAGCTAAGTACCCCGTTGGGGAAACTTTTTTTCTTGCTCCACTCCGATGTCAGAAAAAGTTAATAATTGTATTTCATGTGGGAAGCAAATACCTCATAAGGATTTTCATTCTTACTGTATTCCTTGCTTGGGCCCTGACTACGACGTAGCTAGTTGTTGGTTTTGTACTAGATTCAATCAACGTACAATTAAGCGAAGGTACGATTTTGCTTTTCATTACTTCGGTAGGCGCTTTAACTACAAAATGCCGTCTGATACGATCCCGGCTACCGGAGTTCATAAACGTCGCAAGGATAAAGACAGGCCTCCGAGGTCCAAATCTGATAGGGCACAAGCGGAGCCATCTTCAGGTTCGGCCGTAGTCAGTGAGGTGCTTTTGCAGCCCCTGTCGTCGGCCATTTCAGAACAGATGGCCGAAACGGACTCTCATGAGGAGCCAACCAGGCCTTTAAATATTTTTGTTGCAGGACCTTCGGACAATGCTCCTTTGGATGGGTCCAGAGCCGCTAAGCAGGTACCGGCTTCCGAAGGGGTTTTCAGGCCTACTCAGCTACTAATAAAGGCAAAGACTCCTTCAAAATCAAAGACTTCTACACAGGCTTCTTCTGAACCAGCTCCCAAGTCACAGAAACAGTTATTCAAGATGGCGGAGGATTTACTTACTATGATTAGGGGTTCTCATCCCCCTCCAGACAAAAGGCCAAGGCAGGATGTTTCTTATGATTCCTCTGATCAGGCTTCTGTTTCCTCAGTTTCTTCTTCTGATCAGGAATTTTCTTTCCCTCCTTATGAGGATTCTGATGCTGAAGAATCCATTCCTTCAGCTTCTCCCCCTGAGGATTTCTCTTTTGGGGAAACTTTGTATGAAATGAGGGAACATTTCCACTGGGAAGGACAGGAGTATTCGGAATCCAAGAAAAGGCTGAGGGAATTTCTTATTCTTCCCCAACATAGACCCCTGGCTATTCCTCCTGTTTTGGGTATTGTGGATGATGCCTTTTCAGAGGTTAACTTAACCCCTGACTCTTTTCCTCCTGCTCCTGTGAAGCCTGATAGATATTACAGGGTTCCTGATTCCCATCAGTTTTTATACAAGAACCCTTCTGCTGACCCTGAAACCATTTCTCAGGGTCCTAAGGGAGCTAAAGCCGCTTCTGCCAAAAATCCTACTCCTACTGAAAAGGATTCTCGCTCCTTAGATAGATGGGGCAAAAAGGTGTGCACTTCTGCCACTTTGTCCATTAGGGCTTTAAACTGTCAGTTTCATATGTTTAAATACCAGCAATTTCTATTGTCTGTCTTAAAACAAAAGCTTACTTCCATTTCTGCCTGTGCAGAGGATAAGGAATTACATGACTTATTACATGCCACTGAACAAGTTGGGAAGCATGGTTTACACTGTGGATTTGATGCCTTGGAGGCTTCTTGTAGGGCTGCGGCCTCTGGCACTGTCATTAGGAGGCATGCATGGCTAAAGGAACAAAATTAGCCTGAACAGGTAAAGGCAAAATTATTGGATGCTCCTGTTCAGCCTAATGTTTTGTTTGGATCGAAAGCTGCAGAGGTGATTAAAAAGATGGAGGATAAGGCAAAATCAATGCAAACAGTTAAAGATTTCTTACAAGTACAGCCTCCTAGATTTAGCAGAAATTGGCCTTCAAAAAATTGGTCCTTTCCCACTTCAGACAGGCCTCAGAGGGGTAGATACAGATGTTCCAGAGGGAGGCCTCAATCACAAGCTGCTTATAGACCAAGACAGTGGACTGCTTCCACCCCTAGAGGAGAGGACAGGTCACAATCTCAAAGGAAACAAACTCAATGACTCTCTCTGTGGGGCTACAGGAACTTCTTCCCTGGAAGCCCCTCTCGGAGGAAAACTCTCTTTTTTATCAAAATTGGACTCAAATAACCCAAGACAAATGGGTTTTGGATGTGGTTTTAAGGGGTTACAAATTCCATTTTCATACCTTGCCAAGGCCAAGCGGGTGGCCAGACCTTCCAAAACATCAATGGACGGAGGCCTTAAACCAGGTGGAAGCTCTTTTGGCTATGAATGCTATAGAGCTGGTTCCTCTTTCAGAGATGGGAAAAGGGTTTTATTCGAGGCTCTTTCTAGTCCCAAGGAAACAAAATTCATGGAGACCCATTCTGGATCTGTCTGTCTTGAACACCTTTGTAGAGGTTCCAAAATTCAAGATGCTTACTCTACAGCAGTTACTTCCAATGCTGTCCAAGAATGCATGGATGGTAACTTTGGATTTAAAGGAGGCATATTTACACAATTCCCATCAGGCAGGATCACAGAAAATACCTCGGGTTCAAAGCCGGATCGAGGCACTATCAATTCTCTGCACTGCCCTTTGGATTATCTACTGCACCCAGGGTCTTCACCAAATACCTGGCTCCAGTAGTAGCTTACTGCAGACTAAAGGGAATTCAAATTTACCCTTATCTGGACGATTGTCTCATTCAGGCAGACGGCAAGGATGTTTTACTCCAGCATCTAGAATTTGTACAGAACCTCCAAGTTCCTGGGATTTTCTGTAAATATAAAAAAGTCAAATTTGACACCATCGCAACAGATAACAGCTGGCTTCAACTTTCAGAACTTTGGCAACTTTAACTCATCTATCTGCAAAGAAATTCCTGCAGGCTTTGTCATGGAAAAACAGCTGGCTGTCAAAA